>NW_022680642.1:0-133692 GCF_009764315.1 Trachypithecus francoisi | reverse complement strand
AGAAGTTATCTGTGAAACTGTTTTGTGATGTGTGGACTCATCACACAGAGCTTAAATTTACTTTTGATTCAGCAGGTTGGAAACATGTTTTATGGAGAATCCCTGAAGGGACATTTAGGAGCCCATGGAGACCTATGGAGACAAATCTTATATCCCTAGATAAAAACTAGAGAGAAACTGCCTGTGAAACTGCTTTGTGATGTGTGGATTCATCTCAGAAAGTTAAATCTTTCTTTTGATTCAGCAGTTTGGAAGCACTTTTGTCGAGAATCTCTGAGAAGAAATGTGGGAACTCATCAAAGCCTAAAGGAAAAATTCAAATATCCCAGATAAAAACTAGAAAGGCGTTATCCATGAAACTACTTTCTTATATGTAGATTCATCTCACAGAGTCAAACTTGTACGTAGATTCAGCATGCTCTAAACACTTTTTTGGAGCATCTGTGAAGGGACATTTAGGAGCCCATTGGGGCTTAGGGGGAAAAACCAAACATCCCCAGATAAAAACTAGGAAGAATTTATCTGTGAAACTGCTTTTTGATGTGTGGATTGATCTCACAGAGTTAAAATTTTGTCTTGATTCAGGAGGTTGGAAAAATTTTTTGGAGAATCTGCAAAGGGACATTAAAGAGCCTATTGAGGGTTATAAGGGAAAAATCAAATATTCCCTGATAAAAACTAGAAAAAAATAACCATCTGTGAAACTGCTTTGTGCTGTGTGGATTTATCTCACAAAGTAATTTTTCTTTTGATTCAACAGGTTGGAAACGCTCTGCTTGTTGAATCTGTGAAGGGATATTGTGGAGTCCTTTGAGGCCTAGGGGGCAAAACCACATATCCCAAGATAAAAACTAGAAAGTAGCTTTCTGTGAATCTGCTTTGTGAAGTGTGGACTATCTCACTGAGTTAAATCATCTTTTCGATTGAGGAGGTTGAAAACCCTTGATTTGGAGGATCGACGAAGAAATGTTTGGGTGTCCATTGAGGCCTATGGAGAAGAACAGAATATCCCCAGATAGAAACTAGAAAGAAGCTATCTGTGAATCTGCTTTATGATGTGTGGATTCGTCTCACAGAGTTAAATGCTTCTTCCGACTCAGCAGGTTGGAAACACTCTTTTTGGAGAATCTACAAAAGACATTTGGGAACCCATTGAGGCCTAAGGGGAAAACTCTAATACACCCATATGAAAACTACAAAGAAGCTGTCTGCAAAACAGCTTTGTGACGTGTGGATGCATATCATAGAGATAAAAGTTTCTTTTGATTCAGCAGGTTGGAAACACTCTTTTTGAAGCATCTGCAAAAGGACATTTTGGAGCCCATTGAGGCCTATGGGGCAAAACCAAATATCCCCAGATGAAAACTAGAAAGAAGCTATTGGTGACACTGCTCTGTCATACGTGGATTGATCTCACACAGTTAAACTTTTCTTTTGATTGAGCAGGTTGGAAACACTCTTTTTGGTAAATCTGTGAAGGGACATTTCGTAGATCATTGAGGTGTACAGGGAAAAATCCAATTCCGATATAAAGACTAAGCAGAAGCTACTTGTCAAACTGCTTTGTGATGTGTGGATTCAAGTCACAGAGTGAAACCTTTCTTGTGACTCATAAGTTTGAAGACACTCTAATTGGAGAATCTGTGAAGGGCCATTTGGGAGCAAATTGAGAACTATGGTGAAAAGCAGAATATCCACAGATAAAAACGGGAAAAAAAATCTATCTGTTACAGTGCTTTGTGATGTGTGAAATCATTTCACAGAAGTAAACCTTTGCCTTGATTCAGCAATTTGCTCTTTTTGTAGGTCTATGAGGACAAACGGAATACCCCCAGATAAAAACTAGAAAAAAGTGATCTGTGAAATTGCTTTGTCATGTGTGGATTCATCCCACAGTGTTAAACCTTTCTTTTGATTCAGCAGGTTAAAACGCATTAACTGGAGAATCTGGGAATGGACTTTTGGAAGCTCATTGAGGTGTAGAAATAAAACCTAAATATACCCGGGGAGGGGGGAAGCTAGAAAGAAGCTATCTGTGAAACTGCTTTGTGTTGTGTGGATTCATCTCACAGAGTTAAACTTTTTTTGTTCCAGCAGGTTGGAGCAACTGTTTTTTGGAGAATCTGCCAAGGGACGTTTGAGAGCCTTAAGAGGCCTATAAGGAAAAACTGAATATCCTCAGATTAAAAACTATGAAGAGGATATCTGTAAAACTTCTTTGTGATGTGTAGGTTTATCTCACAGCGTTAAACCTTCTTTTTGTTTTTTGATTCAGCAGGTTGAAAACACTGTTTTTAAAAAATTGGTGAAGGGACATTTGGGAACCCATTGAGGCCTATGGAGAAAAACCAAATATCCTTAGATAAAAATTGGAAAGAAACTATCTGTGAAACTGCTCTATGATGTGTGGATTCATATCATAGTGTTAAACCTTTCTTTTGATGAAGCAAGCTGGAAACACTCTTTTCAGAGAATCTGCAAGGGACATTTTGGGGCTCATTGAGGCCTAAGGGAAAAAACCGAATATCTCCAAATAAAAACTAGAAAGAATCTATCTATAAAACTGCTTTGTGATGTGTGGATTCATCTCAGAGAGTTAAACCTTTATTTTGATTCAGCAGATTGGAAACACTCTTTGGAGAATATGAAAAGGGACATTTGGGAACTCATTGTGGTCTATTGGAAAAACTGCATATCCTCTGTTAAAACTAGAATGAAGCTATGTGTGAAACTGCTTTTTGGTGTGTGTATTCATCTGAAAGAGTTAAACCATTCTTTTGAATCACCAAGTTGGAAACACATTTTTTAGAGAAACTGCAAAGGTACATTTGAGAGTACATTGAGGCCTATGGGTAAAACAAAACGTCCCCAGATGAGAAGTAAAAAGAAACTATCTGTGAAACTGCTTTGTGATGTGTCAATTCATCTCACAAATTAAATCTCTATTTTGCTTCAGCAGTTTGGAACACTTTAATTGGAGACTTTGTGAAGGGACATTTTGGAGTCCATTGGGGCCTATGAAAGAAACCCGAATATCCCCAGATAAAAATTAAAAAGAAGATATCTGTGAAACTGCCTTGTGATATATGAATTCATCTTACAGTGTTAAAACTTTCCTTTTATTCAGGAGGTTGGAAACACTCTTTTGGAGAATTTGCGAAGGGACATTTGGGAGCCAATTGAAGCCCATGTGGAAAAACCAAACGGTATATCCCCAGACAATAATTAGAAAGAATCTACCTGTGAAATGGCTTTGTGATGTGTGGGTTCACCTCACAGAGTTAAACCATTCTTTTGATTCAGTAGGTTGAAAACATTCTTTCTGGAGAATTTTTGAAGGGACGTTTAAGAGCCCATCGAGACCTATAGGGGAAAAATGATTATACCTTAAGAAAAACTAGAAAGAAGATAGCTATGAAAATGCTTTGTGATGTGTTGATGCATCTTTCAGAGTTAAAATTTTGTATTGATTCAGTAGGTTCAAAACACTATTTTGGAGAATCTGTGAATAGACATTTGAAACTTCATTAAGGCCTCTGCAGCCAAACTGAATATCCCCAGATATAAACTAGAAAGAAGCTATCTATAAAACCGCTGTGTGATGTGTGGCTCTATCTCACAGAATTTAACCTTTCTTTTGATTCAGCACGTTGGAAACACCCATTTTAATGAATCTGCAAAGGGACATTTGGAAGACCATTGAGGTCTATGGGAAAAACTGAGTATATTAAGATAAAAATGAGAAAGAAGCTATCTGTGAAATTGCTGTGTGTTACATGGCCTCATCTCACAGAGTTATCAATTTGCTTTCATGAAAACATTTTTCTAGAGGACCTACAAAGAAACATTGTGAACCCATCATGTCTACTAAAAAAAACCCTGAATACCCCTAGATGAAAACTAGGAAGAAGGTATCTATGAACTGCTTTTTGATGTGTTGATTCAAATCACAGAGCTAAACCTTTCTTTTGATTATGCAGGTTAGAAACACTCTTTTTGGAGAATCTGCCAAGGGACATTTGGGAACCATTGAGACGTACGGGGCTTAACGAATTATTCCTAGATAAAAACAAGAAAGAAGCTATCTGTGAAACTTCTTTGTGATACGCGAATTCATCTCAGAGATTTAAACTTTTCTTTTGATTCAGGAGGTTGGAAACACCCTTTTTAAAGCATCTGAGAAGAGACATTTGGAAGCCATTGAAATCTATAGGAAAAATTCGAATATACCCAGATAAAAACAAGAAAGAAGCTATCTGTGAAATTTCTTTCTGATATATATTCATCAAACAGAGTTAATTTTTTTTTTTGATTCAGTACATTGGAAACACTTTTATTGAAGGATCTGTGAAGAAACATTTTGGAGCCCATTGTGACCTATAAGTAAAAACTGAATATCCCCAGATAAAAACTAGAAGAAGCTCTCTGTGGAACTGCTTTATGATGTGTGGATTCATCTCACAGAGTTAAACCTTTGTTTTGATCCAGCCGGTTGGAAACACTCTTTTTGTAGAGTCTGAAAAGGGACATTTGGGAGGCCACTGAGGCCTAAAAGTAAAAACCGAATGTCCCCAGAAAAAAACTAGAATAAAAGCTATCTGTGAAACTGCTTTGTGATGTGTGGATTCATCTGACAGAGTTTAACTTTACGTTTGATCCAGCAGGTTAGAAACACTCTTTTTTCAGAATATGTGAAGGGACATTTGGGAGCCCATTTAGGTCTATGTGGAAAAATTGAATATCCAGGGATAAAACCTAGAAAGAAGATATCTGCGCACATGCTTGTGATGCATGGATTTACCTCACAGAGTTAAACCTTTCTTTTGATTCAGCAGTTTGTAAACACCCTAGAGTATCTGCGAAGGGACTTTGGGAGCCCCTTGAAACCTATGGAGAAAAATTAATATCCCCACATAAAAATTAGAAATAAGAGATCTATGAAACTGTTTTGTGTTGTGTGGATTGATTTCAACATAGGTAAACCTTTCTTGGATTCAGTAGGTTGGAAATACTCTTTTTGTGGAATCTGTGAAGGCATATTTGGAGCCCCTTTGGGCCTATAGGTAGAAACAGCATATCGCCAGATAAAATCTAGAAAGAAGCTGTCTGTGAAACTGCTTTGTGATATGTGGCTTTATCTCAAAGAGTTAAAACTTTTTTTGATTCAGCAGGTTGTATACACTCTTTTTAAAGAATGTGCAAAGGGAAATTTGGGGGCCCAATGAAACCTATGGGAAAAAATGGAATATCCATGATAAAAACTAGAAAGAGGCTATCTGTGAAACTGCTTTTTGATATGTTGACTCATCTCACATAGTTAAATCTTTCTTTGTATTCAGCAGGTTGGAAACACTCTTTTTACAGACTCTGCGAAGGGATATTTGGGAACCAATGAGGCCAAACTGGAAAAATGAAATGTCCCCAGAAAAAAGCTTGAGAGATGTTATCTTTGAAGCTGATTTCTGATGCCTGGATTCATCTCACAGCATTATACCTTTCTTTTAATTCAGCAGGTTGGAAATATTCTTCTATTTAAAACTTTCTTTTGATGCTGCAAGTTGGAACAAGTCTTTTTGAAGAATCTATTATGGGACATTTTTGAGTCCATTGAGTCATATGGGGAAAAACTGAATATCCCCAGATAGAAACCAGAAAGAAGCTTTCTTTGCAAATGCTTTTTGATGTTTGGATTCATCTCACAGAGTCAAACTTTTCTTTTGATTCAGTAGGTTGATAAGACTTTCTTTTTGAGACTTTAGAAGGGACATTTTGGAACCTACAGAAGCCTATGGGGAAAAACCGAATATTCCCATACAAACCTAGAAAGAAGCTGTCTAAAACACTGCTTTGTGATATGTAGATTCATCTAACAGAGTTTAAACTTTCTCTCGATTAATCAGGTTGAAAACACTCTTATTGGAGAATCTGAAAGGAAAGATTTTTGAGCCCTTTGAGGCCTATAGGGCAAAGTCAAATATCCCCAGTTAAAAACTAGAAAGAAGCAATCTTTGATACTTCTTTGTGATGTGTGGATTCATCTCATAGAGTTAAACCTTGCTTTTGGTTCAACAGGATGGAAATGCTCTTTTTGGAGAGTTTGTGAAAGGAAATTTGGGAACCCATTGATGCCTATGGGGGAAAAAAAACTTCCCCAGATAAAAACTAGAAAGAAGTTGTCTATAAAACTACTTTGTGATGTGTGGATTAACCTCACAGAGTTAAACATTTCTTGCTTTCAGCAGGTTGGCAACAACTTCTGGATAACATGCAAAGGGACGTATGGTAGCCCATTGAGGCCTATTGGGAAAAACAGAATATCTCCATAAAAGAACTATAAGGAAGCTTTCTGTGAGACTGCTTTGTGATGTTTGGATTCATCTCATAGAGTAAAACCTTTCTTATGATTGAGCAGTTTGGAAACACTCTTATCATAGAATCTGTGAAGAGACATTTGGGAGCCCACTGAGTCCTATAAGGTAAAAACAACTGTCACCAGAAGAAAACTAGAAAGAAGTGATTTATTAGCCTGCTTTGTGATGTGCAGATTCACCTCACAGAATTAAACTATTATTTTGAATCAGCAGGTTGTAAATACTCTCTTGGAGCAGCTGCAAAGGGATATTTGGTGGCCATTGAAGCCTACAGGGCAAAATGGATTATCCCCAGATGAAAACTAGAAAGAAGCTATCTATGAAATTGGTTTGTGATGTGTGGCTTCATCTCACAGAGTTAAGCCTTTCTTTTGATTCAGCAGGTTAGATACAGTATTTTTTTGAGAATCTGTGAAGGGATGTATGAGAATCCACTAGGCCTAAGGGGCAACATCGAGTATTCCCTGATAAAAAGTAAAAGGAAGATATCTTGAAACTGCTTGTGGTGTGTGGGTGATCTCATGGAGAAAAGCTTATTTTGATTCAACAGGTTAGAAAGACACCTTTTGGAGAATCTGTGAGGAAATACTTGGAGCCCATTAAGGCCTATCTGGAAGAGCCGAATATCCCCAAATAGAAACTAGAAAGAAGCTATCTGTGAAACTGCTTTGTGATGTGTGGATTAATCCTACAGAGTTAAAACTGTCTTTTGATTCAGCAGTTTGGAAACACTCTATTTGAGAAATCTGTGAGGGGACTTTTCAGAGCCCATTGAGGCCTACTGGAAAAAAGCAGATATTCCTCAGAAAAACTAGGAAGAAGCTATCTGTGATACAGCTTTATGATGTGTGGATTCATCTCACAGAGCTAAATTATTATTTTTATTATTCAGGAGGGAAACACTCTTTTTGGAAAATCTGAGAAGGGAAATTTGGGATCTCATTCAGTTTTATGGGGGAAAAGTGAACATCCCCTGATTAAACCTAGAAAGAAGGTATGTGTGAAACTGTACTGTAATGTGCGGATTTATCTAAAAGAATTAAACATTTCCTTTGATCCAGCAAGTTGGAAACACTCTTTTGGGAAAATCTGTGAAAGGATATTTGAGAACTTATTAAGGTCTATGGGGAAAAACTGAATGTCCCCAGATTAAAACTACAAATAAGCTATCTGTGAAACTGCTTATTGATGTGTAGATTTATCTCACAGAGTTTAACCTTTATTTTGATTCAGAAGGTTGAAACACTCTTTTTGGAGAATTTGTGAAAGGACATTTGGGAGCCAATTGAGGCCTATGGAGAAAAATTAAATAGACCCAGATACAAACCAGAAAGAAGTTATCTCTGAAACTGCTTTGTGATGTGTTGGTCCATCTCACAGTGTTAAACCTTTCTTTTAATTCAGCAGGTTGGAGACACTCTTTTTGGACAGTCTGCAAAGGGATACTTGAAAGCACATTGAGTTTTATGGGAAAAAAAAACTGAATATCCCCAGATAAAACCTAGAAAGGAGGAATCTTTGAAACTTCTTTGTGATGTGTGGATTCATCTCAACATTAAGATTCTTTTGATTCAGCAGGTTGGAAACACTCTTTTTAAGAATCTGCCAAGGAACGTTTGGGAGCCCATTGAGGAATATATGGAAAAAACCAATATTCCCTGATAAAAACTGGAAAGAAGTTATCTGTGAAACCACTTTGTGATATGTGGATTCATCTCACATAATTAAACATTTATTGTTATTCAACACTTTGAAAACACTCTTTTTGAATAATCTGCAAAGGGACATTTAAGAGTCTATTGAAGCCTATGGGGAAAAACTGAATAACCCCAGACAAAAAGTAGAAAGAAGCTGTCTGTGAAACTGCTCTGTGATGTGCGGATTCATCTCACAGATTTAAAACTTTCCTTTGATTCAGCAGGTTAGAAACACATTTTCTGGAGAATCTGCAAAGGTACATTTAGGCACCCATTGTGTTCTATAGGAAAAAGCAAAATATCCCAAGATAAAAACTAGAAAGATGCTATCTCTGAAACTGCTTTCTGTTGTGCAGATGCATCACACAGAGTGAAAACTTTATTTTGAATCAACAGGTTACAAACACTCTTTTTAAGAATCTGTGAAGGGACATTTGGGATCCCCTTGAGGCCTATGGAAAAACAGAATATCCAAAGATAAAAACTAGAAGGAAACTGTCTTTGAGACTGCCTTGTGATGCCTGGATTCATCTCACAGCATTAATCTTTCTTTTGATTCAGCAGGGAGGAAACATTATTTTTGGAGAATCTGCAAAGGGACATTTGGGAGACCATTGAGGTCTATAGGAAAAAAACAAATATCCTAAGATAAAAACAAGAAGGAAGCTATCTGTGAAAGGATTTTGTGACATGTGAATTAATCTCACAGAGTTAAACCATTCTTTTGATTCAGCAGGTTTGAAACACTCTTTTTGGAGACTCTACAAAGGGACATTTGGAAGCCCATTGAGGCCTATGGGTCAAAACCAATATCCTGAGATAAAACTAGAAAGAAGCTCTTTGTGAAACTATTTTGTGATGTGTTGATTCATATCACAGAGTTAAACATTTCTTTTGGTTCACCAGGTTGGAAACTCTTTTTGCAGAATCTGTGAAAAGACATTTAGGAGCCCATTGAGGCCTATGAGGCAAAATCGAATATCCTCTCCCCAAAAAATCTAGTAAGAAGCTATTTTGGAAGCGGCTTTGTGATGTGTGGATTCATCTCACAGAGTTAAACATTTCTTTTGTTTCACAAGGTTGGAAACAGTCTTTTTGGAGAACCAGCGAAGAGACATTTAGGAGCCCGTTGAGGCCTTTAAGGAAAAACAAATATCCCCAGATAAAAACTGGAAAGAAGCAACCTGTGAATCTGCTTTGTGATTTTTGGATTCACCTCACTGAGTTAAACCTTTCTTTTGATTCAGCAGTTTGGAAACACTCCTTGGAGAATCTGCAAAAAGACATTTTGTAGCCCATTGACATTTATGGAGAAAAAGCTAATATATCCAAATAAAAACTAGAAAGAACCTATCTGTGAAACTGATTTGTGATGTGTGGATTCATTAGAGTTAAACATTTCTTTTGTTTTAAAAGTTTGGAAACACTCTTTTTGAGATTCTGCAAGAGGACATTTCAGAACCCATTGAGGCTTAGGTGCATAATTGAATGTCCACAGATAACAACTAGAAAGAACATATCTGTGAAACTGCATTTTGATGCATGAATTCATCTCACTGAGTTAAGTATTTCTTTTGATTCAGCAGGTTTGAAACACTCTTTTTGGTGAATCTGTGAAAGGACATTTAGTAGCCCATTGAGGCTTATGGGCAAAAACAGAATATTCTCAGATAAAAATGAAAAAGAAACTGCAAAACTGCCTTTTGATTAATGGATTCATGTCACAGAGTTATACCTTTCTTTCGATTCAGCAATTTGGAAAAAATCTTTTTGGAGAATCTGCAAGAGACAATTAGGAGTCCATTGAGGCCCATGAGGAAAAACTAAACATCCTCAGATGAAAACTAGAAGGAAGTTGTCTTCAAAACTAGTTTGTTATGTGTGGATTCATCTTACAGAAGTGACCCTTTCTTTTGGTTCAGCACGTTGGAAACACTCTTTTTGGATAATCTGCAAAGGGACACTTCAGAGCCCATTGAGTCATATGGGGAAAAACAAAATATCCCCTGATCGAAACTGTTAAGAAGCTACTTGTGCAACGGTTTTGTGATGTTTGGATTCATCTTATAGAAATAAACTTTTCTTTTAATTCAGGAGGTTGGAAGCACTCTTTCTGAGACTTTGTGAAGGCACATTTGGAAGCCCATTGAAGCCTAAAGGGAAAAACTGAATATCCTTATACTAGCCTAGAAAGAAGGTTTCTAAAAAAATGGTTTGTGATATGTAGGATCAGTTCACAGAGTTTAACATTTCTCTTTATTCATCAGGTTGAAAACACTCTTACTGGAGAATCTGCAAAGGGACATTTGGGAGCCCTGTCAGGCTTATGGGGAAAAGCCAAATATCCCCATTTAAAAATTAGAAAGAAGCGATCTTTAAACTGCTTGGTATTGTATGGATTCATCTCACAGTTAAAAATTCTTTTGATTCAGCAAGTTGGAGAAACTATTTGTGTAGAATCTGCAAACAAACTTATGTGAACCCATTGAGGCCTATTGGGAAAAAACAAATATCCCCAGATAAAAACTGGAAAGAAGTTGCTTGTGAAACTGCTTTGTGATGCGTGGATTTATCTGACAGTAGTTAGGCCATTCCTTTGATTCAGTGGGTTGGAAACACTCTTTTGGATAATTCGTTAATGGGCATTTGGGAGCGCTTTTAGGCCTATGTGAAAAATATGAATATCTCCTAATAAAAACTAGAATGAAGCTATCTATGAAACTGCTTTGTGATGTGTGGATTTACCTCACAGAGTTAAACCTTTCTTTTGTTTCAGCACTTTGACCACACTCTTTTTGGAGAATCTGTGAAGGGAAATTTGGGAGCCCATTGAGGCCTATGGGGAAAAATCAAACTTCCACAGATAAAAACTAGCAAGTACCCCTTTCCTTTTGATTCAGCAGAATGGAAACATTCTTTTTGGAGTATCTGCGATGGGGCATTTTGTAACCCATTGATGCCTATGGGGCAAAACTGAGTAGTCCCTGATAAAAAGCACAAAGAAGATATATTGAAACTGCTTGTGATGTGTGAGTTATCTCACAGAGGTAAAACTTTCTTTTGATTCAACAGGTTAAAAAGACTCTTTTGGGAGAACCTGTGAGACAACTTTTGGAAGCCCATTAAGGCCTATGTTGAAGAGCTGAATATCCCCAGATAGAAACTAGAAAGAAGTTATCTGTGAAACTGCTTTGTGATATGTGGATTCATCTCACGGAGTTAAAACTTTCTTTTAATTCAGCAGTTTGGAGATACTTTTTTTGGAGTTTCTGCAACAGGACATTTTGGAGTCCATTGAGACATATAGGGAAAAATCAAACATTTCCTAATAAAAGCAAGAAGGAATCTGTGTGTGAAACTGCTTTGTGATTGTGGATTCATCTCAAAAAGGTAAATATTTCTTTTGATTCAGCAGGTTGGGAACACTCTTTTTGGTGAATTTGTGAAGGAACATTTTGGAAAAAATTGAGGACTTTGGGGAAAAACTGAAGATCCCCAGACAAAAACTTCAAGGAAGCTATCTGTAAAACTATTTTGTGATGTGTGGATTGATCTCACAAAGTTTACCCTATCCTTTGATTCAGCAGGTAGAAAACACTCTTTTTGCAGAATCTGTGAAAAGACATTGTTGAGCCCATTGAAATATATGTGGCAAAATTGAATATCCCCACGTAAAAACTAGAAAGAAGCTATCTGTGAAACTTCTTTGTGATGTTTGGATTCATCTCACAGAGTTAAACCTTTCTTGTGATTAAGCAGGTTGTAAGTACTCTTTTTGGAGAATCTGTGAAGGAACAATTTGGGAGATCTTTGAGGCCAATGGGGAAAAATTGAATATGCTCAGATAAAAACTAGCAAGAAGCTATGTGTGAAACTGCTTTGTGATTTGTGGATTCATCTCACAGAGTTAAACTTTCCTTTTGATTCAGCAGGTTGGAAACACCCTTTTTGGAGAATCTGCAAAAAGACATTTTTGAGCACATTGTGGTCTATGAGGAAAAACCAATTATCCCCAGATAGAAACTACAGAGAAGCTATTTGTGAAACTACTTTGTGATGTGTGGATTCACCTCACAGATACAAAACTTTCTTCTGATTCATCAGTTTGGAAATGCTCTTTTTGGAGAAATAGTAAAGAAACATTTGGGAGCCCAAAGTGTTCTATGGGGAAAAACTAATATCTCCAGATAAAAACTAGAAAGAAGCTACCTTTGAAGCAACTTTGTAATGTGTGCATTTGTCTCACAGAGTTAAACCTTTATTTGGATTCAGCAGGTTGAAAACACTATTTTTGAGAATCTGTGAAGTGACATTTAGGAGCCCATTGAGGACTCTGAAGAAAAATAAAATATTCCCGGATCAAAACTAGAAGGAAGATATCTGTGAAACTGCTTTGTGATGTGTCGATTCATCTCACTGACTCAAACCTTTCTTTTCATTCAGCAGATTGTAAGCACTCTTCTTGGAGAACCTGTGAAGGGACATTTGGGAGCCCATTGAGACCCAGAGGGAAAAATTGAACATCCCCTTATAAAAGCTAAAAAGAAGCTATGTGTGAAACTGCTCTGTGATGGGTGGGGATTCATCTCAAAAAGGCAAATCTTTCTTTTGATTCAGCAGTTTGGGGACACTCTTTGGTGAATTTGCAAAGGGATATTTAGGAGACCATTGAGGACTTTAGGGAGAAACTGAATATTCCCATATAAAAGCTACAAGGAAGCTATCTGTAAAACTGTTTTGTGAGTGTGAATTCATCTCACAGAGCTTAAACATTCCTTCATTTCAGCAGGTAAAAAAAAACTCTTTTTGCAAAATCTGCAAAAAGATATTTTTGAGCCCACTGAGTCATATGTGGCAAAATTGAATATCTAGAGAAAAGCTAGAAAGAAGCTATCTGTGAAACTACTTTGTGATGTTTGGATTCATCTCACAGAGTTAAACCTTTCTTGGGATACAGCAGGTTGTAAGTACTCTTTTTGGAGAATCCGTGAAGGGACATTCGGGAGCCCTTTGAGGCTAATAGGGAAAAATTGAATATGCTCAGATAAAAACTAGAAAGAAGCTATCTGTGAAACTGCTTTGTGATTTGTGAATTCCTCTCACAGAGTTAAACCTTCCTTTTTATTCAGCAGAGGGAAACACTCTTTTTGGAGAATCTGCAAAAGGACACTTGGGAGCCCATTGAGGCTTATGGGGAATATGTGAACATCCCCAGCTAAAAACAAGAAAGATGCTATCTGTCAATCTGCTTTGTGATATATTGATTTGTCTCACAGATTTAAACCTTTCTTTTGATTCAGCAGGTTGAAAACAGTGTTTGGAGTATCTGGAAGAAACATTTTGGAGTCCATTAAGGTTCATGGGTCATAACAGAGTATCCCCAAATAAAAACTAGAAAGAAGCTCTTTGTGAAACTTCTTTATGATATGTGGATTCATCTCACAGAATTAAACTTTTCTTTTGTGTCGGCAGGTAGGAAACACACTTTTAAGGAAGGTTCACAGAGATATTTCAGAGTCCACAGAGGCTTATGGGGAAAATCTGAATATCCCCAGTAAATAATAGAAAGAAGCTATCTTTGAAGGAGCTTTGTAATGTGTAGATTTATTTCACAGAGGTGAACGTTTTCTTTTCGTTTTTTTTTTAATTTAACAGGTTCAAAACACTCCTTTTGAGAATCTGTGAAGGGATATTTAGGAGCCCATTGAGTACTATGAAGGAAAAATAAACACCCCCAGATAAAACTAGAAGGAAGATATCTGTGAAACACTTAGTGATGTGTGAATTCATCTCACAGACTTAAATGGTTCTTTTCGTTCAACAGGTTGGAAATACTCTTTTTTGAGAATCTGCAAAGAGACATTTTAAGTCCATTGATACCTATAGGAAAAAATTGAACATTCACTGATAAAAGATAGGAGGAAGCTATGAGTGAAACTGCTTTGTGGTGTGTGGATTCATCTCAAAGAGGTAAATCTTTCTTTTGACTCAGCAGGTTGGGAACACTCTTTGTTGAATTTGCAAAAGAACATTCGGGAGACCATTGAGGACTTTGGGGAAAAACTGAATATCACCAGAAAAAAAATGACAAAGAAGCTATCAGTATCTACTTTGTAATGTGTGGATTCATCTAACAGAGTTTAACCTTCCCTATGATTCAGCAGGTAGAAAACAGTCTTTCTGCAGAATCTGCAAAATGATATTTTTGAGCCCATTGAGACATATGTGACAAAATTGAATATCCCAGATAAAAACTAGAAAGATGATATTTGTGAAACTGCTTTGTGATATGTGGATTCATCTCACATAATTAAACCATTCTTTTGACTCAGCAGGTTGGAAACACTATTTTTGGAGAATCAGTGAAGGAACATTTGGGAACTATTTGAGGCCTAGGCGGAAAAACCGAATATACCCTGATAAAAACTAGAAAGAAGATATCTGTGAAACCGCTCTGTGATGTGTGGATTCTTGTCACAGAATTAAACCTTTCTCTTAATTCAGCAGATTGGAAACTTTTCTTTTGGAGAAACTGCAAAGGGCGATTTGGGAGCCTAGAGAAGCCTATTTGGAAAAACTGAACATCAGCAGATAAAAACAAGAAAGAAGCTATCTGTGAAACTGCTTTGTGATGTATTGATTCATCTCACAGAGGTTTACCTTTCTTTTGATAAAGTAGAATGAAAACACTTTTTTTGGAGAATCTGTGACGGGACTTTTAGAAGCCCATTGAGACCTATGGGCAAAAAAGGAATATAACCAGATAAAAACTGGAAAGAAGCTATCTGTGAAATGCTTTGAGATGTACGGATTCATCTTACAGATTTAAACCTTTCGTTTGATTCATCAAGTGGGAAATACCTTTTGTGGAGAATCTCTGAGGGGACATTAGGGACCCCATTGTGGCCTCAGAGGCAAAACTGAATATCCCCAGATATAAACTAGAAAGAAGTCATCCATAAAACTGTTTTGTGATGTATGGATTCATCTCATAGAGTTAAACCATTCTTTGGATTCAGTAGTTTGGAAGCAGTCTTTTTACAAAATCTGAGAAGGGACATTTTGGAGTCCATTGAAGCCTATGGGGACAATTGAAAACCCCAGATAAAAACTATTAAAAGTCACCTGTGAAACTGCCTTGTGATGTGTGGATTCATCTCATAGACTTAAGACTTTCTTTTGATTCAGCAGATTGGAAACTGTCTTCTTGGAGAAACTTCAAAGGCACATTTCAAAGCCTATTGATGCCTATTGGGAAAAACTGAATATCTCTAAATAAAAACTTGAACGAAGTTATCAGTGAACCCTATTTGTGATGTGTGTATTCATCCTACAGTGTTAAACCTTTGTTTTCATTAGCAGGTTGCAAACAGTCTTCTTGGAGAACCTGGGTGTCCATTGTGGCCTATGGGGAAAAACAGAATATCTCCAGCTAAAACTAGAAGTAAGCCATCTCTGAAAGTTATTAGTCATGTGTGGATTCATCTCAGAGAGTTTAAACTTTCTTTTGAATCGGGTGGTTGGAAACATTCTTTTTGGAGAGTCTGTAAAGGGACAATAGGGAGCCACTTGAGGCCTATGAGAAAAACAGCATATCCCCACCTAAAAACTAGAAAGACGATATCTGTTAAACTGCTTTGTGATATGTGGATTCTTCCAACAGAGTTAAACATTTCTTTTGATTCAGCAGGTAGGAAACACTCTTTTTGGAGAACTTCAAAGGGACTTTTAGGAACCCATTGTGGCCTAAAGGGAAAAGCTGAATATCCCCAGATAAAAATTAGAAAGAAGCTGTCTGTGAAATTGTTTTGTGATATGTGGATTCATCCCATGGAGGTAAACCTTTCTTTTGATTCAGCAGTTTGGAAAAACTCTTTTTGGGAAACCTGTGAAGGGACATTTCGGAGCCCATTGAGGCCTATAGGAAAAAACCAAACATCCTTAGATTAAAACTGGAAAGTAGTTATCTGTGAAACTGCTTTTTGATGTGTGGATTAATCTCACAGCGTTAAAACTTACTTTTGATTCAGCAATTTGGAAACCCTCTTTTCAGAGAATGCGGAAAGGTATATTTTGGAGCCCATTGTGGCCTAAGAATAAAACCTGTATATCCCCAGATAAAAACTCAAAGAAGATATCGGTGAAACTACTTTGTGATGTGTGGATTTGTCTCAGAGAGTTAAATGATTCTTTTGATTCAGCAGGTTGGAAACACTTTTTGGATAATGTACGAACGGATATTTGGGAATCCATTGCGACCTAGGAATAAAAACTGACATCCTTATATAAAAACTAGAAAGACGCTATCTGAGAAATTGTTTGTGAAGTGTGGATTCATCTCAAAACTGTAAACTTTCTTTTGATTCAGCAGATTGAAAACACTCTGTTTAGAGAATCTGCAAAAGAACATTTGGAATCCCATTGAGGCCTATTGGGAAAAAGCAAATATCTTAAGGTAGAAACTCAAAAGAAGCTATGAGTGAAACTGATGTGATGTGAGGATTCATTGGACAGAGTTAAATATTCTTTTCACTCACCAGATTGGAACCACTTTTTCTGGAGAATGTATGAAAGGACATTTGGGAGTCCTTTGAGGACTCTGGGGAAAAAACAAATATCCCCAGATGAAATCTAAAAAAGAAGCCATCTGTGAAACTGTTTTGTGATATGTCGATTCGTGTTATATAATTAAAACTGTCTTTGATTCCTCAGGTTGGAAACACTGTTTTTGGAGAATCTGTGAAGAGACATTTAAGAGACCATAGAAGCTTATGGGGAAAAATCGAATATCCCCAGATAAAATTAGAAAGAAGCTATCTGTGAAACTGCTCTCTGAGTTGTAAATTTATCTCACAGAGCTAAAACTTTATTTTGATTACATTGGTTAGAAACACTATTTTTGGAGTCTCTGATAAGGGACATTTGGGATCCCTTTGGGGCTTATGGAGAAAGTCCAAATATCCTCAGATAAAAACCAGAAGGAAGCTATCTGTGAAACTGCTCTGTGATGTGTGGATTCATCTCACAAAGTTAAACCATTCTTTTGATTCAGTGTGTTGTAAACACTCTTCTTGGAGAACATTTGGGAGAGATATTTAGGAGTCCATTGAGGCCTATGGGGAAAAACCGAGTATTCCCTGACACAAAGTAGAAAGAATCCATCCGTGAAACTTAATTGTGATGTGTGGATTCACCTCACAAAATTAAAGCTTTCTTCTGATTCAACAGGATGGAAATGGTGTTCTTGTTCTTCTGATTCATCAGGTTGGAAACAGCAGGTTGGAATAATTGGCCTCTGGGGAAAAACCAAATATCCAAAGATAAAAACTAGAAACAAGGTATCTGTTAAATTGCTTTGTGATGTGTGGATTCATCTTACAGAGATAAAACTTTCTTTTGATTAGGCTGGTTGGAAACACTCTTTTTAGAGAATCTGCTAAGGAACATTTGGGAGCCCTTTGAAACCTATAGGGAAATACCAAATATCCCCAGATAGAAACTAGAAAAAAGCTCTCTGTGAAACTTATTTGTAACGTGTGGATTCATCTCACAGAATTAACCCTTTCTTTTGTTTCAGCAGGTTGGAAACACATCTATTTTGAGAATCTGTGAAGGGACATTTTAAAGCCCATTGAGGCCCATGGGGAAAAACTGAATATTCCCAGATAAAAACTAGAAAGAAGTTATCCGTGAAACTGGTTTTTGATGGGTAGATTCATCTCACAGGGGTAAACCTTTCTTTTGATTTGGCACATTGATAACATTCTTTTTGAAGATTCTGCAAAGGAACATTTGAATGCCCATTGAAGGCTATGGGGAAACATGAATATTCTCAGATGGAAACTCAAGAGCAGCTGTCTGTGAAACTGATGTGATGTATGTATTCAGCTCAGAGAGTTAAACCACTATTTTGATTCAGCTGATTGCAAACACTCGTTTTGAAGAATCTGTGAAGGGACATTTAAAAGCCCATTGAGGCCTATGGGGAAAAACCAAATATTCCCAGATAAAAACTAGAAACAAGCTATATGTGAAACAGCTTTGTGATGTGTGGATTCATGTCAAGAGGTAAACATGTTTTTTGATTCAGCAGGTTGTTAACAGTCTTTTTGAAGAATCTGTGAAGGGACATTTGAGAGCGCATTGAGGCCTGTGTTGACATACATAAGGCCGAATATCCTTAGAGAAAAACTAGAAAGAAGCTATTTGTCAATCTGCTTTATGATTTGTGAATTCTTCCCACAGAGTTAAACTTTCTTTTGATTCAGCATCTTGGAAAACCTCTTTTTGAAAAATCTGCAACAGGACATTTGGGAGCCCATTGAGGCCTATGAGAACAAACGCAGTATCCCCAGATAAAAGCTAGAAAGAGCCTATCAGTGAAACTGTTTTGTGATGTGTGAATTTATCTCACAAAGTAAAATTTGTCTTTTGATTCAACAGGTTGGAAACACTTTTTGTGGCAAGTCTGTGAAGGGACATTTGGGAGCCCATTGAGGGCTATGGAGAAAAACAGAATATTTCCAGATAGAAACTCGAAAGGCACTGTGTGTGAAACTGATGTGATATTTGGATTCATTGCACAGAGTTAAACCATTCTTCTGACTCAGCAGGTTGGAAAAACTTTTTTTTTCTTTTTTGGAGAATCTGTGAAAGGACATTTTGGAGCACATTATGGCCTGTGGGGAATAGCAGATTATCCCCAGATAAAAGCTACAACGAAACTATCTGGGTAACTACGTTGTGATATGTGGATTCATCTCACAGAGTTAAATCTTTCATTTGATTCAGCAGGTTGCAAATTCTCTTTTTGGATAATCTGTGCAGGGGTATTTGGGAGCCCATTGAGGCCTAAGGGGAAAAAAGAATATCCCTGATAAAATTTAGAAAGAAGCTATCTGTGAAACTGCTTTGTGATGTGTGGATTCATCTCGCAGAGTTAAGCCTTTCTTTTGATTCAGCAAGTTGGAAGTACTTTTTCCAGGAGATCTGCCAAGGGACATTTGGGAGCTCACTCAGGCCTATAAAGAAAAGTTGAATATCCTTAGATAAAATGTGGAAAAAAACTATCCATGAAACTGCTTTCTGATGTGTGAAAACATCCTAAAGAATTAAGCCATTCTTTTGATTCAGCAGTTTGAAAACGTTTTTTGGAGAATATACGAAGGGACCTTTGGGAACCCACTGTGGCCTATGGAAAAGAAAAAAGAATATTCCCCAGATAAAAACTAGAAAGAAGCTATCTGTGAAACTTCTTTGTGATGTGTGGATTCTTCTGCCAGAGTTAAACCATTCTTTTGAATCAGCAGGTTGGAAATACTCTTTTTGGAGAATCTATGAGTTGACATTTGGGAGCCCATTGAGGCTATGAGGAAAAATCGAATATCCCCAGATAAAAACTGGAAAGAATCTGTATCTGAAACTGCTTTGTGATTTGCAGATTCATCTCACAGAGTTAAAATTTCCTGATGATTTATCAGGTTGGAAACTTTTTTTTTTTTTTTTTGAGAATCTGCAAAGGGACATTTGGAAGCCCTTTCTGGTCTATGGGAATTAAAAAAAATCCCGAGATAAAAACTAGAAAGAAACTATTTCTGAAACAGCTTTTTTTACGTGTGGATTCAACTCACAGAGCTAAACCTTTCTTTCCATTCAGCAAGTTGAAAACACTCTTTTTAGAGAATCTGCAAAGGCACATTTGGGAGCCCATTGAGGCCTATAGGGAAAAGACAAATATCCTTAGATAAAAACTAGAAAGAAACAGTCTGTGAAACTGCTTTGTGATGTGTGGATTTATCTCTCAGAGTTGGTTCTACTGATTCAACAGGTTGGATACACTTTTTTCGGAGAACCTGTGAAGGGATATTTTTGAGCCAGTTGAGGCCTATGGGAAAAAACTCAGCATCCCCAGATAAAAGTTTGAGAGAACATAACTGTGAAACTGCTTTGTGATGGGTGGATTCATTTTGCAAAGTAAAACTTTTCTTTTGATTCAACAGGTTGGAAACACTCTTTGTGGAGAGTCTTTGAAGGGATATTTGGGAACCCATTAAAGGCTATGGGGAAAAACAGAATGTTTCCTGTTAACAGAATATTTCCTGATAGAAACTCTAAAGAAGCTATGTGTGAAACTGCTTTGTGATGTGTGGATTCAACACACAGAGTTAAACCTTTCTTTGACTCAGCAGGTTGCAAATAGTGTTTTTAGATAATCTGTGTAGGGACATTTGGGAGCCCATTGAGGCCTATGGGAAAAAATGATTACACTTGATAAAGACTAGAAAAAAGCTATCAGTGAAACTGCTTTGTGATGAGTGAATTCATCTCACAGAATTGAACTTTTTTTTTTTTTTGATTCAGCAGGTTGAAAATACTCTTAATAGAGAATCTGTGAATGAACATTTGGAACCCATTGAAGCCTATCAGAAAAAATCTAGTATTCCAAGATAGAAACTCAAAAGAAGCTACATGAGAAACTGATGTGATGTGTAAATTCCTCACACAGGTTGAAACCATTCTTTTGTTTCAGCAGGTTAGAAATGCTCTTTTTGGAGAATCTGCAAGGGGACATTTGGGAGCCCATTGAGACCTATGAAGAAAAACTGAATATCCCTAGATTAAAAACTAGAAAGAATCTATCTCTGAAATTGCTTTGTGATTTGTGGATTCATCTCATCGAGTTAAACTTTCCTTATGATTCAGCAGGTTAGAAACACTGTGTGTGTGTGTGTGTGTTTGTGTGTGTGTGTGTGTGTGTGTGTGTGTGTGTAGAATCTGTGAAGGGACATTTGAAGGCCTATTCCAGCCTAGGAGGAAAAAGAAATATCTCCAGATGAAAGCTAGAAAGAAGCTATTTCTGAAACAGCTTTGTTATGTGTGGATTCCTCTCACAGAGTTAAACCTTTCTTTTGATTCAGCATGTTGGAAACACCCTTTTTGCAGAATCTGAAAATGGACATTTGGCAGTCCATTGAGGTCGGTAGGGAAAAACCAAATATGCTTAGATAAAAACTACAAAGAAACAATCTGTGAAACCGCTTTGTGATGTGTGGCTTTATCTCTCAGAGTTAAAAGTTTCTATTGATTCGGCAGGTTGGAAACACTTTTTTCTAGAGAATCTGTGATCAGATGTTTTGGAGCCAATTGAGGCCTGTGGGGAAAAAGCCAAATATGTGAATATGCCCATATAAAAATTTGAAAGAAGCTATCTGTTAAACTACTTTGTTATGGGTGGATTCATCTCAGAGAGTTAAGCCTTTCTTTTGATTCAGCAGGTTAGAAACACTCTTGTTGGAGAATCTCCAAAGGGACATTTGAGAGCCCATTGAGGCCTATAAGGAAGGCTGAATATCCTTAGATAAAAACTGGAAAGAAACAATCTGTGAAACCCCTTTGTTTTGTGTGGATGTATAGGTTGGCAACACTTTTGGATAATATACAAAGGGACAATTTGGAGCCAATTGTTGCCTAAGGAAAAAAACCCAAATATCCTATAAAAACTAGAAGGAGCTATCTGTGAAACTGCTTTGTGATGGCTGGATTCATCTCAATCAAACCTTTCTTTTTATTCAGCAGGTTGTAAACACTTCTTTTGGAGAATCTGTGAAGGGACATTTTGGAGTCTCTTGAGGCCTATGTTGAAAAACAGTATACTTAGGTAAAAACTAGAAATGAGATACCTGTGAAACTGTTTTGTGATGTGTGAATTCAGCTCCCAGGGGTAAACCTTTCTTTTGATTCAGCAGATTGGAAACACTCTTTTTATAGAATCTGTAAAGGGACATTTGAGAGACCTTAGAGGCCTTCTGGGAAAAAAAGAATATCCACAGATGAAAGAAGCTATTTGTGAAACTGCTTTGTGATGTGTGGATTGATCTCAAAGAGTTTAAACTTTCCTTTCAATGGTTGGAAAAACTTTCTTTTGGAGAATCAGTGAATGGAAATATGGGAGTCCATTGGGGCTGCTGGGAGTAAACAGAATATCCCCATGTTAAAACTAGAAAGAAGCTATCTGTGAAACTGCTTTGTCATGTGTGGATTTATCTCACTGTGTTAACACTTTCTTTTAACTCAGCATGTTTCAAAAACTCTTTCGATAATCTGCAAAGGTTCAGAGGACCTTTGAGGCCTATGGGGAAAACCTGAATATCCCCAGACAAGAAGTAGAAAGCAGCTGTCTAAGAAACTACTTTGTGATGTGTGGATTCATCTCAAAGAGTTTAATATTGTTTTGATTCAGCAGGTTGGAAAAACTCTTTTTGGAGAATCTGCAAAAGGATATTGGTAGCACATTGAAACTTATGTTTAATAAATGCATGTCCCCATATAAAAACTAGAAAGAAGCTGTCTGCGAAATTACTTTGTTATGTGTAAATTTTTTCTCACAAAGTTAAACTTTTCTTTTGATTCAGCAGGTTGATAACACTCTTTTTGTAAAATATGTGAAGTGACATTTGGCAGTCCATCGAGGCCAAGGGGAAAATCTGGATATCCCCAGATAAAAAGTAAAAACAAAGCTGTGTGTGAAGCTACTTTGCAATGTGTAGATCCATCTCACAGATGTACTCTTTTCTTTTGATTCAGAAGCTTGGAAACAATCTTTTTGGAGGGTCTGTGAAGGGACATTTGGAAACTCCATGAGGCCCATGGGGAAAAACAAAATATACCCAGATAAAAACTAGAAAGAAGCTATCTGTGAAACTGCTTTGTGATGTGTTGGTTCATCTGAAAGAGGTAAATCATCCTGCTGATTCAGCAGGTTGGAAAACGTCTTTTTGTAGAATTTGCAAAAAGACATTTGGGAGCCCATTGAGATTTTGAAGAAAAACCGAATATCCCAATAAAAACTAAAAAGAAGCTATCTGTGAATCTACTTTGTGATGTGTGGGGTTATCTCACAGACTTGTTTTTGACTCAGCAGGTTGGAAACACCTTTTTTGGAGAATCTGCGAAGGGACATTGGAGAGCCCATTGAGGGCTATGGGGCAAAGCAGAATATCTCGAGATAGAAAATAGAAAGAAGCTATTTGTTAAACTGCTTCGTGATGTGTGTGTTCATTTCAGAGAGTTAAATCCTTTCTTTTGATTCACCATGTTGGAAATACTCTTTTTTCATAATCTGCAAAGGGATATTTGGGAGCTTATTGAGGCCTACAGGGAATAGTCAAATATCCCCAGATAAAAACTAGAAGGACGCTATCTGTGAAACTGCTTTGTGATGTGTGCATTCATTTAACAGAGTTAAAACTTTATTTTCATTCATCAGGTTAGAATCCCTCGTTTATTGAGGCCTATAGGGAGTAACCGAATATCCAGAGATAAAATCTAGCAAAAACATATCTGCTAAGCTACTTTGGGGTTTGTGGATTCATCTCACAGATATAAACCTTTTTGTAATTCAGCAGATTGACAACACTCTTTTTAGAGTTTCTGTGAATAAACATGTGGGAGTCCCTTGAAGCCTATGGGGAAAAATCAAATATCCCCAGATACAAACTAGTAAGATGCTATCTGTGAAACTGCTTAGTGATATGTGGATTCATCACACAGAGTTAAAACTTACTGTTTATTCAGCTGGTTGGAAACACTATTTTTAAGAATCTATGAAGAGACATTTGGGAGTTTGTTGAGGTCTCTCAAGAAAAACCAAATATTTTTGGATACAAATGCAAAACAAGCTACCTGTGACACTGCTTTTGATGTGTAAATTCATCAGATTGAAAACATTCTTTTTGAAGAATCTGCGAAGGGACATTTGTGATCTCTTTGAGACCTAAGGGGAAAATTCAAATATCCCTAGATAAAAATGAGAAAGAAGATATCCATGAAACTGCGCTGTCATGTGTGAATTTATTTCACAGAAGTAAACATTTCTTTATATTCAGCAGGCTGGAAACACTATTTCTTGAGAATCTGTGAAGGGATATTTGGGAGCCAATTTAGGCCTATGGGGAAAAATTGAATATCCAGGGATAAAAACCAGAAAGAAGTTATCCATCAACTGCTTTCTGACGTGTGGATTCATCTCACAGTGTTCAAACTGTCCCTTAATTCAGCAGGTTGGAAACTTTTTTAAAGAATCTGCTAAATAACATTTTGAAGCTCATTGAAGCCTATTGGGAAAAGCCAAATATCCTCAGATAAAAACTAGAAAGAAGCTATTTCTGAAACTGCTTTGGGATGTGTCAATTCATCTCAAATAATTAAATCCTTTTTTGGGGGGATTCAGAAGGTTGGAAACACTCTTTTTGTAGAATCTGCATTTGGGAGTCCATAGATGTCTATGGGGAAAAATCAAATATCCCCAGATAAAAACTAGAAAGATGTTATCTGCGAAATTGCTTTGAGATATGTAAATTCATCTCATAGAGTTACAACTTTCTTTTCATTCAGCAGATGAGATACACTCTTTTTTTTGAATCTACAAAGAGGCATTTGGGAGTCCATTGAGGCCTATAGGGAAAAACTGAATATTCTCAGATAAAAACTCAAAAAAGTTATCTCTGAAACTGCTTATTGATGTGTGTATTCAACTCACAGAGTTGCACATTTGTTTTGATTCAGCAGGTTGGAAACACTATTTTTGAAGAATCTGCAAAGGGACATTTGGGAGGCCATTGTGGTGTATGGGGAAAAAATATTCCCAGATAGAAAATAGGAAGAAGCTATTTGTGAAACTGCTTTGTGATGTGTGGAGTCACCTCACAGAGTTAAAACTTTCTTTTGATTCAGAGTTTGGAATCACACTTATTGCAGTATCTGTGAAGGGGCATTTCAGAGCCCACTGAGGCCTATTGGGAAAAATCTAATATGCCCACATTAAAAACTAGAAAGAATCTGTCTCTTAAACTGCTTTGTGATGTGTGGATTCATCTCACAGAGTTCAAATTTCCTTTGATTTGGCTACTTTTGAACACTCTTTTTGTAGAATCTGTGAAGGAATATTTGGGAGCCCATTGTGCATTATAGGGAAAAACAAAATATACCCACGTAAAAACTAGAAATAAACTATCTTGAAACCGCTTTCTGATTTCTGGATTTATCTCATAGAGTTAAACCTTTCTCTTTATTGAGCAGATTGGAAACACTCTTTTTGGAAAACATGTGATGGAACATTTGGGACTCCATTGAGGCCTATGGGGCAAAATGCAATATCCCCAGATAAAAATAAAAGAAACCTATCTGTGAAACTGATTTGTGATGTGTGGATTTATCTCACAGATTTAAACTTTTCTATTCATTCAGGAGCTTTAGCACACTGTTTTTCTAGAATCTGGGAAGGGATATTTGGGAAATCATTGAGGACTAGGAGGAAAATTAGAAAGAAGCTATCTGAAACTGCTTTTGGATGCGTGGATTCATCTCACAGACTTAAACCTTTCTTTTGATTCAGAGATTGGAAACACCCTTTTTGAAGAATCTCTGAAAATACATTTGTGATCCAATTGAGGCCTGTGGGGAAAAAACGAACGTCCCCTGAAGAAATTTAGAAACAAGATATCTATGAGACTTCTTTGTGATCTGTAGATTCATTTCATGGAGTGAAACTTGTTTTTTGATTCAGCATGTTGGAAACACTCTTTTTGGAGACTCTGTAAGAGGACATTTTGGAGCCCATTTAAGCCTAAGACAGAAAACAAATACTCCCAGATACAAACTAGAAAGAAGATATTTGTGAAACTGCTTTGTGATGTGTATATTTATCTCCTAGAGTTAAAACTGTCTTTTGATCCAACAGGTTGGAAACATTGTTTGTCAATAATCTGTGAAGGGATATTTGGGAGTCCATTGAGTTCAATGAGAAACTCTGAGTATCCCCAGAGAGAGACTAGAATGAAGCTATCTGTGAAACTGCTTTGTGATCTGTCAATTCATCTCAAAGAATTAAACTTTTCTTTTGATTCAGCAGGTTGGAAAATCACTTTTGGATAATCTATGAAGGGACATTTGGGAGCTCATTAATGTCTATGGGAAAAAAACAAATATCCCCAGATGAAAACTAAAAAGAAATTATCTGCGAAACTTCCTTGTGACGTGTGGGTTCATCTTACAGAGTGAAATCTTTTTTTTTTTTTTTGAGTCAGGATGTTGGAAACACTGTTTTTGGAGAATCTGTGAAGAAATGTTTGGGAGACCACTGAGGCCTTTGAGGAAAAACTGAATATCCCCAGGCAAAAACTAGAAAGAAGCTATTTGTGAAACTGCTTTGTGATGTGTAGATTCATCTCACATAGTTAAACCTTCTTTTCATCAGCAGAATGAAAACTCTTTTTGTAGAATCTGTGAAGAACCATTTAAGAGCCCATTGAGACCAGTGGGAAATATCCACATATCCCCAGATAAAAACCTGAAAGAAGCTATCTGTGAAATTACTTTGTGATATGTGGGTTCATCTCACAGAGTTAAACCTTTTATTTGATGGAGCAGTTGGAAACATTTGCTTTGAAGAATCTGTGAATAAACATTTGGGATCCCATTGAGACCTTTGGGAAAAAAACGAAATATCCCTAGATGAAAACTAGAAATAAGTTATCAGTGAAAATATTTTGTGATGTGTAAATTCTTCTCCCAGAGCTAAAGCTTTCGTTTGATTCAGCAGGTTGGAAACACTCTTTTTGGAGAATCTGCGAAAGGATATTTTGGATCCTACAGAGGCCTATGGGAAAAAATTGAATATCTCCTGACAAAAACTAGAAAGAAGCTGTATGTGAAACTATTTTTGCAATGAGTGGATTCATATCACACAGTTAAACCTTTCTTTTGATTCAGCAGGTTGGAAAACTCTTTTTGGAGAATCTATGAAGGAACATTTCAGAGCCAATTTTGGCAATTGGGGAAAAACAAAACATCCCCAGATATAAACTAGAAAGAAACTATCTATGTAACGGCTTTGTGTTGTGTGGATTCGTGTCACAGAGTTAAACCTTTCTCTTGATTCACCAGGTTGGAAACACTCTTTTTGTAAAATCTGAGAAGGGACATTTAGGAGTCCACTGAGGCCTATGGGGTAAAAGCAAATATACCGAGATAAAGATCAGAGAGAAGATATTTGAGAAACTGCTTTGTGATGTGCGGATTCATCTCACAGAGATATATTTTTCTTTTGATTCAGCATGTTGGAAACACTGTTTTTGAAGAATCTGTGAAGGGAAATTATGGTGCCCATTGAGGCTTATGGAGAAAAATTGAATATCCCCAGATAAAAACTAGAAAGAAGCTATAAGTGAAACTGCTTTATGATGTCTGGATACATCTCACAGAATTAAATTTTCTTTTTATTTATCAGTTTGGAGACACTCTTTTTGTACAATCAGCGAAGTGACATTTGGAAGCCCTCTTAGACCTTGGAACAAAGCTGTTTATTCCCAGATAAAAACTACAAAGAAGCCATCAGTGAAACTTCTTTTTGGTATGTGTTTTCATCTCACAGTGTTAAACCTTTCTTATGATTCTGCAGGTTGGAAACACTCTTTTTGAAGAACCTGCAAAGGAATATTTAGGAGCCCAATAAGTCCTATGGGGAAAAACAAAATATCCCCATACAAAAACTAAAAATAATCTACCTATGAAACTACTTTGTGATGTATGGAGTCATCTCACAAAGTTATATCTTCCTTTGGTTCAGCAGGTTGTAAACATTCTTCTAGTAGAATCTTCGAAAGGATATTTTGAAGAACTTTTAGACCTATGGGGAAAAACCGAATGTTCAAAGATAAAATCTAGAAAGAATGTATCTGTGAAACTGCTTTGTGATGTGCGGATTCATCTCATAGAATTAAGCTTTTCTTTTCATTCAGCAGTTTGGAGATATTCTTTTTGCAGAATCTGTGAGGGGACATTTGAAAGCCCATTGAGGCTTATAGAAAGAAAAAGAGTATAACGAGAAAAAAAAAAAAAAAAACTAGAAAAAAGGTATCTGTGAAACTGCTTCATGATGTGTGAATTCATCTCACAGACATAAGCCTTTCCTCTGATTCAGGAGTTTACAAACCCTCTTTTAGTAGAACCTGAGAAGTGACATTTGAGAGCACTTTGAGGCCTGTGCGGAAAAGCCACAAATCCACAGAGAAAATCTAAAAAGAAGCTATCGGTGAAACTTACTTTTTATGTGTTTTCATTTCTCAGAGTAAAAACTTTCTTATGATTTCACAAGTTGTAAACATTCTTTTTGGAGAATATGCAAGGAGACATTTGGGAGTCCTTTGAAACCTATGAAAAGAAACTGAATATTCTCACATAAAAACCAGAAAGAAGCTATGTGTACAATTGCTTATGAAGCCTATGAGGCAAAAATGAATATCCAAAGATAAAAATGAGAAAAAACTTACCTGTGAAATGACTTTGTGGTGTGTGGATTCATCAGTGTTAAACTTTTCTTTTGATTCATCGGTTTGGAAACACTCTTTCTGGAGAATCTGCAAAGGGATATTTGGGTGTTCATTGACATAATAAGAAAGGTTGAACTCTGAGAGAAGAAAGCACAAGTCACAAACCGGTTGCTCAGAGAGAAACCTTCCAGTTTTCATCTTGGGATATTTGCTTTTTCAGCATTGGAATCAATGAGTTCCCAAATGTTCATTAGCAGAAAGAACAAAAACAGTGTTTCCAAGCTGATGAATCAAAAGAAAGCTTTAAGTATGTGAGATGGATGTACACATCACAAAGAAATTTCTTAGATATCTTCCTTCTAGTTTTTATCTAATGATATTTCATTTGCACCACAGGCCCCAATGAGCTCTCAAGTGTCCTTTTGCAGATTCTGCAAAAACAGTCTTTCCAAATGACTGAATCAAAATAAAGGTTTAATTTTGTAAGATGAATGCCCACATCACAAAGAGGTTTCTCAGAAAGCTTCCTTCTAGTTTTTATCTTGGTATATCTGCTTTTCAGCATTGGCCTGAATCAGTTCCCAAATATCCATTCGCAGAATGGACAAAAACAGTGAATCAAACTGCTGAATCAAAAAAAAGTTGAACTCTGTGAGATGAATGCACACAGAACAAGGCAGTTTCTCAGAAAGCTTCTTTCTAGATTAATCTGAAGATATTTTCATTTTCACTATTGGCCTGAGTGTGCTCCCAAACGTACTTTTGCAGATTCTACAGAAACACTGTTTCCAAACTGGTGAATCAAAATAAAGGTTTAACTCTGTGAGAGTAATGCACACATCAAAAAGCAGTTTCTCAGAAAGTTTATTTCTAGTTTTTGTCTGAAGATATATTCCTTTTCACCACAGGCCTCAATGCAGTCCCAAATGTCCTTTCGTGAATCTAAAAAACATTGTTTCCAAACTACTGAGTTAAAAGAAATGTCTAACTGTGAGAAGAATGCACACATCACACAGCAGTTTCTGAGAACATTTCTTTCTGGTTTTTATCTAAAGATATTTTCTATTCCAACATAGGTGTCAATACGCTCCCAAATGTCCTTTCAAAGATTCTAAATTAAACAATATTTCCAAATTGCTGAATTAAAGGAAGGTTTAACTCTGTGAGATAAATGCGCATCAAAAAGAGGTTTCTCAGAAAGCTTCTTTCCAGTTTTTATCTGAAGATATCTCCTTTTACACAATAGGCTTTGATGCATTCCAAAAAGTCCTTTTATAGATCCTACAAAAACAGTATTTCCAAACTGCTGAATCAAAGGAAAGTTTTAAGTCTGTGAGATGAATGCACATATCACAAAGTGGTTTCTCAGATAGCTTCCTTCTACTTTATATCTTGGGATATTGACTTTTCACCAGTGACCTCAATTTGCTCCCAAATATCCCTTAGGAGATTCTAGAAAAACATTGTTTCATTGGCCTCAATGAGTTCCCAAATGTCAGACAGAAAGTGTTTCCAAACTGCAGAATCAAAAGACATGTTTAACTCTGTGAAATGAATACACACATCACAAAGCAGTTTTCAGAAAGAATATTTCTAGTTTTTAACATGAGGATATTTTCTTTTTCACCGTAAGCCTCAATGCCATGCCAAATATCCTTATGCACAGGCTAAAAAGACTGTTTCACAACTGCTGAATGAAAGGTTTACCTCTGTGAGATGAATGCACATATCAGAACATGATTTCTCAGATAGCTTCCTTCTAGTTTTTATCCTGGGATAATCGCTGTTTAATCATCGGCCTCAATAAGCTCCCAAATGTCAGATAAATACAGTTTCCAACCTGCTGAATCAAAAGAAAGGTTTAACTCTATGAGATCAATGCTCAAATCACAAAGAAGTTTCTGAGAAAGCTTCTTTAAAGTTTTTATCTGAAAATATTTTATTTTTCAACATAGGCCTCAATACGCTCCTAAATATCACTTTGCAGATACTACAAAAACAGTGTTTCCAAACTGCTGAATGAAAAGAAAGTTGTAACTCTGCGACATGAATGCACACATAACAAAGCTGTTTCTCTGAGAGCTTCCTTCTAGTTTTTATCCTTGGATATTCCCTTTTTTGCCACTGGCCTCAATGAGCTCCCAAATATTCATTTGCAGAATGGACAAGAACAGTATTTCCAAACTGTTGAATCAAAAGAAAGGTTTAACTCTGTGAGACAAATGCACATATCACAAAGCAGTTTGTCAGAAAGTTTCTTTCTAGTTTTTAACTGAAGATTTTTTTGTTTATCACAGGCGTCTATGTGGTCCCAAATATCCCTTCGCAGATTCTACAAAACAGTTTTTCAAAACTGCAGAATGAAGAGAAAGGTTTCACTCTGCCAGATGAATGTGCACATCACAAAGCAGTTTCTCAGAAAGCTTCTTTCCAGTTTTTGTCTTAAGATGTTTCCTTTTTCACCATAGACCTCAATGCGCTTCAAATATCCCTTCACAGATTCTACAAAACAGTGTTTCCAAACTGCCAAAGGAAAAGAAAGGTTTAACTGCATGAGATGAATGGACACAACACTAAACAGTTTCTATGATGGCTCCTTTTAATTCTTATCAGAATATAATTTCTTTTTCACCATTGGCCTCAAAGCGTTCCTAAATCTCCATTGACCAAATGGACAAAAAGAGTGTTACCAAACTGCTGATTCTAAAAAAAAGGTTAAACTTGGTGAGATGAATGCACATAAGACAAAGCGGTTTCTCAGATGGCTTCCTTCTAGTTATTATCCAGGGATAATCGCTTTTTCACCATTGGCCTCAATGAGCTTACAAATGTTCATTGGCAGAATAAACAAAAACAGTGTATCCAAACTGCTGAATCAAAAGAAAGGTTTAACTCTGTCAGATGAATGCCCACTTCACAAAGCAGTCTCTCAGAAAGGTTCTTTCTAGTTTTTATCTGAAGATACATTCTCTTTCACTATAGGCCTCAATACACCCCTAAATCTCTGTTGGTAAAATGGAGAAAAGGAGTGTTTTCAAACTGCTGAATCAAAGGAAATTTTTAAATCTGTGAGATCAATGCACACATCACAGAGCAGTTTTTCAGATTGCTTCCTTCTAATTTTATCCTGGGATATTCACTTTTTCGCCATTGGCCTCAATGAGCTCCCAAACGTCATTCACAGAATGAACAAAAACAATGTTTCCAAACTGCTGAATCAAAAGAAAGGTTTAGCTCTGTCAAATAGATGCACACATCACAATGCAGTTTCTCAGAAAGCTTCTTTATAATTTTTGGGTTTTTTTTTTTTTTTTTTGAGATGGAGTCCAGCTCTGCTGCCCAGGCTGGAGTGCAGTGCCTGGATCTCAGCTCACTGCAAGCTCCGCCTCCCAGGTTTACACCATTCTCCTGCCTCAGCCTCCCGAGTAGCTGGGAATACAGGTGCCTGCCTCTTCGTCCGGCTAGTTTTTTTGTATTTTTTTAGTAGAGACGGGGTTTCACCATATTACCCAAGATGGTCTCGATCTCCTGACCTCGTGATCTGCCAGTCTCAGCCTCCCAAAGTGCTGGGATTACAGGCTTGAGCCACTGCGCCCAGCTATAATTTTTGTCTGAAGATATTTTCTTTTTCACCACAGGCCTCAATTGTGCTCCCAAATATCTCCTCACAGACTCTACCAAAACAGCATTTCCAAACTGCTAAATGTAAAGAAAGATTTAAATATGTGAGATGAAGGCACACATAACAAATTGGTTTCTCAGAGAGCTTCCTTCTAGTTTTTATACTTGGATATTCACTTTTTCGGAATTGGCCTTATGTAGCTCCCAAATGTAGGACAAAGTCAGGGTTTCCAAACTGCTGAATCAAAAGAAATTTTTAACTCTGTGAGATGAATGCACACATCAAATAGTTTCTCAGAAGGGTTCTTTCTAGTTTTCCTCTGAAGTTACTTTCTTTTTCCCCATATGTCTCAATGCACTCCAAAATATCCCTTCACAGATTCTACAAAAACAATGTTTCTAAACTGCTGAATGAAAAAAAGGTTTAACTCTATTAGACGAATGCACAGATAACAATACGGTTTCTCAGATCATTTCCTTCTAATTTTTTTCTGGGATATTTGCTTTTTTGTCAATGGCCTGAAGGAGTTTCCAAATTTCCATTTGCAGAATGGAAAAAAAACAGTGTTTCCCAGTTGCTGAATAAAAAGAAAGGTTTAACTCTTTGAGATGACTGCACATATCACAGACAGTTTCTGTGAAAGCTTCTTTCTAGTTTTTATCTGAAGATATTTTTTCACCATAGACCTCAATGCATTCCCAAATATCCTTTTGCAGATTCTACAAAACAGTGTTTCCAAACTGCTAAATGAAAAGAAAGGTTTATCTTTGTGAGGTGAATAGACACAACATGAGAGAGGTTTCTTACATAGTTTCTTTCTAGTTTTTATCAGAAGATATTTTCTTTGTCACCATAAGCCTCAATGTGCTCCTAAATCTCTATTGGTAGAATGGACAAAAACAATGTTTCCAAACTGCTGAATCCAAAGAAAGTTTTAAATCTGTGAGATGAATGTACACACCACAAAGCAGTTTCTCAGATAGCTTCTTTCTAGTTTTTATCATGGAATACTTGCTTTTTCACCATTGGCCTCGATGAGCTCCCAAATGTGCATTCACAGAATGGATAAAAATAGTGTTTCTCATATGCTGAATCAAAAGGAAGGTTTAGCTCTGTGAGATGAGTGCACACAACACAAAGCAGTTTCTCCAAACGGTTCTCTAGTTTTTATCTGAAGATATTTTCTTTTTCACCATAGGCCTCAATGTGCTCCAAATATCCCTTCACAGATTCTACAAAAACAGTGTTTCCAAACTGCTGAATGAAAGGAAATGTTAAACTCTGTGAGATGAATGCACACATCACAAAACAGTTTCTCCTATAGCTTCCTTCTAGTTTTTAGACTTGCACATTTGCTTTTTCATCATTGGCCTAAATGAGCTCCCAAATGAAGGACAAAAACAGGTTTTCTAAACTGCTGAATCAAAAGAAATGTTTAACTCTGTGACATGAATGCAAGCATCACAAAGCAATTTCACAGAAGGCTTCTTTCTACTTTTTCTCTGAAGTTACTTTCTTTTTCACCACAGGCCTCAATATGCTCCCAAGTATCCCTTCACAGATTCTACAAAAACAGAGCTTCCAAATGGCTGAATGAAAAGAAATATCAAGATGAATGGATACATCATAAAGTGATTATTCAGATAGCTTTTTTCAAGTTTTTATCAGAAAATATTATCTTTTTCACTATAGACCTCAATGTGCATCCAAATGTCCATTCGCAGAATGCACAAAAATAGTGCTTCTAAAGTGCTGAATCAAAGGAAAGGTTTTATTCTGTGAGGTGAATGCACACGTCACAAAGTGGTTTCTTGGAAAGATTCTTTCTAGTTTTTTCTGAAAATATTTTCTTTTTCACCATAGGCCTCAATCTGCTATCAAATAACCCTTCACAGATTCTACAAAAACAGTATTTCTGAACTGCCAAATGGAAATAAACTTTTAACTCTGTGAGATGAATTCATACATCTGAGAGCAGTTCCTCAGATAGTGTCTTTCTAGTTTTCATGCTGGAACATTTGTTTTTCCTCCATTGACCTCAGTGAGATCCCAAATGTCCTTTGGCAGAATGGGCACAGTGTTTCCAAGCTGCTGAATTAAAGGAAAGGTTTAAGTCAGTGAGATGAATGCACACATCAGAAAGCAGTTTCTCAGAAAGATTCTTTTGAGTTTTTGTCTGAAGATATTTTGTCTTTCACCATAGGCCTCAATGTGTCCTGAAATATCCCTTTCACATTTTTGCCATTGGCCTCAGTGAGCTCCCAAAAGTCCATCTGAAGAATGGACAAAAACACTGCTTTCAAACTGCTGAATCTAAAGAAAGATTTAACACGGTGAGATGAATGTACACACCAAAAAGCAGTTTCTTCGAAAGTTTCTTTCTGGTTTTCACCTGAAGTTACTTTCTTTTTCACCATAGACCTCATTGCTCTCCAAAACATCCATTCACAGACTCTACACAAACAGTGTTTCTGACCTGCTGAATGAAAGTAAGGTTTACCTCTGTGAGATGAATGCACACATCACAAAGTGGATTCTCAGATAGCTTCCTTCTAGTTTTTATCCTGGGATATTTGGTTTTTCACCATTGACCTTACTGAGATCCCAGATGTTCATTCGAGGAGTGGACAAAAACAGTGTTTCCAAATGGTTGCATCAAAATAAAAGTTTAACTCTGTCAGATGAATGCACATACCACCAAGTAGTTTCTCAGAAAGCTTCTTTCTAGTTTCTATCCGAAGATACTTTCTTTTTCACCATAGACCTCAATGAGCTCCCAAAATCAGTGTTTCCAAACTGTTGAATGAAAATAAAGGTTTACCTCTGTGAGATGAATGCACACATCACAATGCAGTTTCTCAGATAGCTTCCTTCTAGTTTTTATCCTGGGATATTCGCTTTTTTGCTATTGGCCTCAAGGAGCTCCCAAACGTCCATTTACAGAATGGACAAAAACAGTGTTTCCAAACTGCTGAATCAAAAGAAATCTTTAACTATGCGAGTTGAATGCACACATCACAAAGCTGTTTCTCAGAAAGCTTCTTTCTAGTTTTTATGAAAAGATATTTTCTTTTTCACCATTGGCCTCAATACACTCCTAAATCTGCATATGCCAATTGGACAAAAACAGTGTTTTCAAACTGCTGATTCAAAAGAAAGGTTTAACTTAGTCAGATGAATGTACACATCACCAAGCAGTTTCTCAGATGGCTACCTTCTTGTTTGTATCTCAGGATATTTTCTTTTCCGCCAGTGGCCTCTTTGAGTTCCAAATTATCCCTTCAGAGATTCTACAGATACAGTGTTTCCAAACCACTAAATGAAAAGAGAGGCTTAATTCTGCGAATGAATGCACACAACACAAAGCAGTTTCTCAGATAGCTTTCTTCTGGTTTATATACTGGGATATTCGCTTTTTCACCATTGGCCTCAATGAGCTCCCAAATGTCCACTTGGAGAATGGAAAAAAAAAAAAAAGTGTTTCTCAACTGCTGAATCAAAAAAAAAAAAAAATGTTTAACTCTGTGAGATGAATTCACACGTCACAAAGTAGTTTCACTGAAAGCTTCTATCTAGTTTGTATGTGGAGGTATTTTGTTTTTCACCATAGTCCCAATGTGCTTCCCAAATATTCCTTCTCAGATTCTACCAAAACAGTGTTTCCAAACTGTTGAATGAAAAGAAAGATTTTACTCTGTGACATGAATGTTCACATCACAAAGTGGTTTTTCAGATAGCTTCCATCTAATATTTATCTGCTGAATCAAAAAAATGTTTTAAATCTGTGAGATGAGTTTCTCAGATAGCTTTCTAGTATTTATCATGGGATATTTGCTTTTTCGCCATTGGCCTCAATGAGCTCCCAAATGTAGGACAAAAACAGGGTTTCCAAACTGCTGAATCAAAAGAAATGTTTAACTCTGTGAGATGATTGCACAAACTGCAAAGCAGTTTCTCAGAAAGCTTCTTTTTAGTTTTCTCTGAAGTTATATTCTTTTTCACCATAGGACTCAATGTGTTCTGAAAAATTCCTTCACAGACTCTACAAAACTAGTGTTTCCAAAGTGCTCAATGAAAAGGAAGTTTGAAATCTACGAGATGAATGCAGATGTCACAAAGCGTGCTTCTTTCCAATTTTTATCAAAAGACATTTTTCTTTTCACCATAGGCCTCAATGTGTTCCTAAATCTCCATTGGCAGAATTTATTAAAACAGTATACCAGACTGCTGATTCAAAAGATAGGTTTAATTTAACGAGGTGAATACACATATCACAAAGCAGCTTCGCAGATAGCTTCCTTCTAGTTTACATTGTGGGATATTCCCTTTCTCAGCATTGGCCTCCATGGGCTCCAAAATATCCCTTTGCAGATTCTGTAAAAACAGTGTTTCCAAACTACTGAATGAAAAGAAAGGTTTAACTCTGTGAGAATGCACATATCATAAAGACATTTCTCAGATAATTCTTTCTGATTTGTATCTGAAGATATTTTCTTTTTCACTTTAGGCCTCAATGTGCTCCCAAATATCCTTTCTCAGATTATACAAAAACAGGGTTTCCAAAGTGCTGAATAAAAAGAAAGGTTTAACTCTGTGAGATGAATGCACACATCACAAAGTAGTTTCTCAGATAACTTCCTTCTACTTTTTGTCCTGGGATATTCACTTTTTTGCCACTGGACTCATTGAGATACCAACTCCATTCGCAGAATGGACAAAAACAGTGTTTACAAACTGCTGAATCAAAAGAAAGTTTTAACTCTGTCAGATGAATGCACACATCACAAAGCAGTTTCTCAGAAATCTTCTTTCCAGTATATATGTGGAGATGTTTTCTTTTTCATCGTAGGCCTCAATGCACTCCCAAATATCCCTTTGAATTTTCTATAAAAACAGTGCTTTCAAACTGCTCATTGAAAGGAAGGTTTTAACTCTGTGATATGACTGCACACATCACCAAGTGAAGTCTCAGATAGCTTCCTTCTAGTTTTTATCCCGGGATATTTGCTTTTTCGCCATTGGCTTCAATTATCTTCCAAAAGTCTCTTTCAAGAATGGACAAAAAGACTGTTTCCAAACTGCTGAATCAAAGAATGGTTTAACTCTGAGAGATTAATGCACATACCACAAAGCAGCTTCTCAGAAAGATTCTTTCTAGTTTTTAACTGAAGATACTTTCTTTTACACCATAGGCCTCAATGTGCTCCGAAATATCCCTTCACAGATTCTACAAAAACTGTGTTTCCATACAGTTCAATGCAAAGAAAGGTTTAAATCTGCAAGATGAATGCAGACATGACAAAGTGGTTTCTCAGGTGTCTTCCTTCCAGTTTTTGTGCTGAGATATTCGCTTTTTTCCCTTTGGCCTCAATGAGATCCCAACTGTGCATTTGCAGGATGGACAAAAAGTATTTCCAAACTGCTAAATCTAAACAAATGATCAAATCTTTGAGATAAATGCACATATCACAAAGCAGATTCTCAATGAGCTACTTTCTAGTTTTTATCTTAAGATATTTTCTTTTTCACTTTAGGCCACAATGTGCTCCAAAATATTCCTTCACAGATTCTATAAAAATAGTGTTTCCAAAGTGCTCAATGAGAAGAAAGCTTTAACTGTTAGATGACTGCACGCATCACAGAGTGATTTCTCCGATAGCTTTCTTCCAGTTTTTATCACAGGAAATTTATTTTTTTGGCCTTTGGTCTAAATGAGCTCCCAAATGTCCATTCAAAGAATGGACAAAAACAGTGTTTCCAAACGGCTGAGTCAAAAGAAAGGTTTGCCTCTGTGACATGAATGCACACAACACAAAGCGTTTTCTCAGAAAGTTTCTTGTTTTCATCTGAAGGTGCTTTCTTTTTCACCATAGGCCTTAATGCACTCTCACAAACAGTGTTTCCAAACTGCTGAATCAAAAGAAAGTTTTAACTCTGTGAGATGAATGCACACATTACAAGGAGTTTTCTCTGAAAGTTTCTTTCTACCTTTTCTCTGAAGATACTTCCTTAATCACAATAGGCCTCAATGCACTCTGAAATATCCCTTTGCCGTTTCTACAAAAACAGTGTTTCCAAACTGCTCAATGAAAATACAGTTTTAACTGCGAGATGAATGCACACATCACATAGCAGTTTCTCAGAGAGCTTCCTTCTATTTTACATCTCTGGATATTGGCTTTTTCTCCATTGGCCTCAATGAACTAGCAAAGATTCCTTTGGAGACTCTACAATAACAGTGTTTCCACACTGCAAATTGAAACCAAAGGTTTAAATCTAGGAGATGAATGCACACAGGACAAATTGGTTTCTCAGACAGCTTCCTTCCAGTTTTTATCCCTTATTTGCTTTTTCAGTCATTGAGACGAAGAAACTTCTTTGTGATTTATGCGTTCATCTTGCTGAGTTAAAACTTTCTTTTCGTTCAGCAGTTTGGAAACACTGTTTTCTTAGAATTTGTGAAGGGATATTTGTAGCACATTGAGGCCTGGGGTGAAAAAGAAAATATCTTCATATAGAAACTAGAAAGAAGCTTTCTGAGAAACTGCTTTGTGTTGTGTGCATTCTTGTCACATATTTAAGCCTTTCTTTTGATTCAACAGTTTGGAAACACCATTTTTGTCCATTCTGCAAAAATATTTGGGAGCACATTGAAGCCAATGGTGAAAAAGCAAATATCCCATGATAAAAACCAGAATGAAGCTATCTGAGAAACCACTTTGTGATGTGTACATTCATCTCACAGAGTTAAAACTTTCTTATCATTCAGCAGTTTTGAAACACTGTTTTTATAGAATTCGTTATGGGATATTGGGGAGTGTATTAGGCCTACAGTGAAAAATAAAATATCTTCATATAAAAACTAGAAAGAAAGCTTCAGAGAAACTGCTTTGTGCTGTGTTTGTGCATTCATTTCACAGAATTAAACATTTCTTTGGATTCAGCAGTTTGGAAACACTGTTCTTGTCCAATCTGCAAATGGACATTTGGGAAATCATTGAGGGAAATGGTGAAAAATCGAATATCAAAGGAAAAAACTAGAAGGAAGCTATCTGAGAAAGAGCACTGTGGTGTGTGCATTCATCTCACTGAGTTAAACCTTTGTTTTCATTCAAAAGCTTGGAAACACTGTATTTGTAAATCTGCAAAGTAATATTTGGGAACTCATTGAGACTTATGGTGAAAAAGAAAATATCTTCAGATAATAACTAGAAAGAAAGTTTCTGAGAAACAGCTTTGTAATGTGTGCATTCATCTCCCAGATCTAAATCTTCCTTTTGATTCAGCAGTTTAGAAACCCTGTTTCTGTCCATTCTGCAAATGGAAATTTGGAAGCTCATTGAGGCCAATGGTGAAAAACCCAATGCACCAGGAGAAAAACTAGATGGAGGCTATCTGAGAGATCACTTTGTGATGTGTGCATTCATCTCACAGAATGAAACCTTCCTTTTCATTCAGTACTTTGGAAACACATTTTGTGTAGAATTTGTGAAGTGATATTTGGGAGTGAAATGTGGCCTATGGCAAAAATGAAAATATCTTCAGATAAAAGCTAGAAATAAGCTTTCTCAGAAACTGCTTTCTGATTTGTGCCTCCATCTCAAAGCATTAAACTTTTCTTTTCATTCAGCATTTTGGAAACAGTGTTTTCATATAATCTGCAAAGGGATAATTGGGATTGAATTGAGAATTATGGTTAAAATGAAGATATCTTCAAATGAAAACTACATAGAAGCTTTATAAGAAACTGCTTTGTGGTGTGTGTCTTCATCTTAAAGAGCTTACCTTTGTTTTGATTCAGCAATTTGGAAACACTGCTTTTGGCCATTCTGCAAATGGATTTTGGGAACTCATTGAGGCAAAAGATGAAAAAGTGAATATCCCAAGATAAAAACTAGAATTAAGGTATCTGAGAAAACACTTTCTGATGTGTGCATTCATCTCACAGGGTTAAATCTCTTTTTGATTCAACAGTTTGGAAACACTGTTTTTGTAGAATATGAGAAGGAATATTTGAGAACCCCTTGAGGCCTATGGTGAAAAAGATAGTAACTTCAGATAAAAAGTAGTAAGAATCTTTCTGAGTAACTGCTTTGTGATGTGCACATTCATCTCCCAGAGTTAAAGTTCTCTTGTGATTCAGCATTTTGGAAATACTGCTTTTCTCCATTCTGTGAATGGAAATTTGATAGCTCATTGGCACTAATGGTGAAAAACTGAATGTACCAGGAGAATACTGGAAGGAAACTACCTGAGAAAATGGTTTCTCATGTTTGCATTCATCTCACAGAAGTAAACGTTCTTTTCATTCAGAAGTTTGGAAATACTGGTTTGGAAGAATCTGCCAAGGGATATTTTGGAGTGTATTAAGGCCTATGCTGAAAAAAAAATATTTTCAGAAAAAACTAGAAAGAAGCTTTCTGGGAAATTGCTTTGTGATGTGTGCCTTCATCTCAAAGAGTTAAACATTATTTTTGATTCAGCAGTTTGTAAACACTGTATTTGTCAATTCTCTGAATGGACATTTGGGAGCTCATTGAGTCCATTGGCAAAAGAGTGATTATGCCAGACAAAAACTAGATGGAAGGTACCTGAGAAACTGCTTTGTGAATGATGCATTCATCTCACAAAATTAAACTTTTATTTTGATTCAGCAGTTTGGAAGTGGTGTTTTCACAGAATGGACATTTGGGAGTTGATAGAGGCTGATGGCCAACAAGTGAGCATCCAAGGTAAAAACTAGAAGGAAACTATCTGAGAAAATTCTTTGTGATGTATGGAGTAATCTCACAGAGATAAACCTTTCTTTTCATTCAGCAGTTTGGAAACGCTGTTTTGGTCCTTTCTGCAAATGGACATTTGGGAGCTCATTGAGGCTAATGGTGAAAAAGCGAATATCCCAAGATAAAAACTAGAAGGTAGCTATCTGAGAAACTGCTTTGTGATGTATGCATTCACATCACAGAGCTAAACATTTCTTTTCATTCAGCAATTTGGAAACATTGTTTTTGTAGAATCAGCCAAGAAATATTTGGGAGTACACTGAGGTCTATGTTAAAGAAGAAAAGTCTTCATATAAAAACTAGAAAGAAGCTTTCTGAGAAACTGCCTTGTGATGTGTGCATTCATCTCACAGATTTAAACACTAATTTTCATTTAGCTGCTTGGAAACACTGTTTTTGTCCATTCTACAAATTGACATTTGGGAGTTCACTGAAACCAGTGGCAAAAAAGTAAACACGCCAGGATAAAAACTAGATGGAAGCTATCTGAGAAACGACTTTGTGATGTGCACAGTCAACTCGCAGAGTTAAAGCTTTACCTTGATTCAGCAGTTTGGAAATACTGTTTTTGTAGAGTCTCTGAAAGAATATTTGGGAGTGCATTGAAACCTACAGTGGAAAAGGAAATATCTTCAGATGAAAACTAGAAAGCAGATTTCTAAGAAACTGCTTTGTGATGTGTGCATTTGTCTCACAGAGTTAAAACTTCCTTTTGATTCAGCAGTTTGGAAACACTGTATTTGTCCACTCTGCGAATGGACATTTGGGAGCTCATTGAGGCCAATGGTGAAAAAGTGAATATCCCAGGATTAAAAACTAGAATGAAGCTATTTGAGAATCTGCTTTGTAATGAGTGCATTCATCTGACAGAAGTAAATCTTTCTTTTCAATCACCAGTTTGGAAATGCTGTTTTTCTACAATCTGTGAAGGCAAAATTGGGAGCGCATTGAGGCCTATGGTGCAAAATAAAATACCTTCAAATACAAACTAGAAATAAGCTTTCTGAGAAACTGCTTTGTGATGTGCGCATTCATCTCACAAACTTAAACCTTTGTTTTGATTCAGCCATTGGAAACACTGTTTTTGTCCATTCTGTGAATGGACATTTAGGAGCTCACTGAGGCCAGGGGTGAAAAAGTGAATATCCCAGGATAAAAACTAGAAGGAAGCTATCTGAGAAACAGCTTTGTGATGTGCGCATTCATCTCTCAGAATTAAACCTTTGTTTTCATTTGGGAGTTTGGAAACACTGTTTTTGCAGAATCTGCACAGGGATATTTGGGAGTGCATTGAGGCGTATGGTGAAAAGGAAAATATCTTCAGATAAAAACTATAAAGAAACTTTATTAAAAGCTTCTTTGTGTGTATGCATTCATGTCACAGTGTTAAATCTTTTTTTTTTTTATTCAACAGTTTGATTTCAGGAGAACCAGTCCCCAATTTCCAATGTAGATTCTTTTCTATTTTTCCCTAAGTGTCATCCAGTCTGAGAAATAAAAGGAAAGAATACGAAAAAGATAAATCTTAAAGCTCAATGTCCAGGGGTGACATCACATGTTGGCAGGTTCCATGATGCCTCCTGAGCCACAAAACCAGCAAGGATTTTATTACTGATTTTCAAAGAGGAGGGAGTGTATGAATAGGATGTGGGTCACAGACATCACATGCTTCACAAGGTAATAAAATATCACAAGACAAATGGTGGCAGAGTGAGATCACAGGACCAGGGTGAAGTTATAATTGCTAATCAAATTTCATGTCCCACTGGGCATGAACTGTCTGTCACTGATGACTTCTTATCAGGAGACAGGATTCGAGTGCAGACAATCAGTCTGACTAAAATTTCCTAGGCAGGAATTTCCTCATCCTAATAGATCTGGGAGTATTAGGGGAGAATGGGGATTAGTTCATCTCTTATCTACAACTGTATAAGACAGACATTCCAAGAGTGGCCATTTTAGAACCCACACCTCCCCACAGGGAATGCATTTTCTTTCTCAGGGCTGTCCCTTGCCAAGAAAAAGAATTCAGTGATGTTTCTTCTATTCACTTTTGTAAGAAGAGAAATATGGCTCTATTTCACCTGGCTGCAAGGCAGACCTAATGGTTATCTCCCTTGTTCCCTGAACATCGCTGTTATCCTGTTCTTTTTTCAAGGTGCCCAGATTTCATATTGTTCAAACACACATGCTTTATGAAAAATTTGTGCAGTTAAACAATCATCACAGGGTCCTGAGGTGACATATATCCTCAGCTTATGAAGATGACAGGATTAAGAGATTAAAATAAAGACAGGCATAGAATATCACAAGAGTATTGATTGTGAAGTGATAAATGTCCATGAAATCTACACAATTTTTTTTTTGAGACGGAGTCTCTCTCCCCCAGGCTGGAGTGCAGTGGCACAATCTTGGCTCACTGCACCTCCTGGGTTCACACAATTCTCCTGCCTCAGCCTCCTGAGTAGCTGGGACTACAGGTGCCCACCACCGTGCCCGGCTATTTTTTTGTATTTTTAGTAGAGACAGGGTTTCACCATGGTCTCAATCTCCTGACCTTGTGATCTGCCCACCTCGGCCTCCCAAAGTGAAATCTTCACAATTTATGTTGAGAGATTACATTAAAGACAGGTGTAAGAAATTGTAAAAGTATTAATTTGGGGAACTAATAAATGTCCAAGAAATCTTCACAATTTATGTTATTCTGCCATGGCTTCAGCCAGTTCCTCCATTCAGGGTCCCTGACTTCCTCCAAAAGTTTGGAAACACTCATTTAAAGAATCTGCAAAGGGATATTTGGAAGTGCATTGAGACATATGGTAAAAAAAGAAAATATATTCACATAAAAAGTAGAAAGAAGCTTTCTGAGAAACTGCTTTTGATGTGTGCATTCATCTCACAGAGTTAAGCTGTTCTTTTGATTCGGCACTTTGGAAACACTCTTTTTGTCCATTCTGCTGATGGACATTTGGGAGCTCATTGAGGCAAAATAGTGAAAAAGCGAATATCACAGTATAAAAACTAGAAGAAAGCTATCAGAGAAACTGCTTTGTGATGTGTGCATCAATCTTGCAGAGTTAAATCTTTCTTATGATTCAGCAGTATGGAAACACCGTGCTTGTAGAATCTGCGATGCAATATTTGGGATCACATTGAGGCCTATGGTGAAAAAGAAAATATCTTCTGATAAAAAGTGGAAAGAAGTTTTCTGAGAAACTGCTTTTTGATGTGTGCATTCATCCCATAGAGTTAAAACCTTTGATTCAGCTATTTGGAAACACTGTTTTTGTCCATTATGCAAATAGATATTTGGGAGCCCATTGTGGTGAGTGACAAAAACTTGAATATATCAGTATAAATACTAGCAAAACCTATCTGAGATATCGCTTTCTGATGTGTGTATTCATCTCAAAGAGTTAACACTTTCTGTGACATTGAGGCCTAACATGAAAAAGAGCAATCTTGAGATAAAACTGGAAGGAGCCTTTCTGAGAAACTGCTTTGAGATGTGTGCATTCATCTCACAGAGTTAAACCTTTGTTTTGATTCAGCAGTTTGGAAACACTGTTTTGTCCATTTTGCAAAGGGACTTTTGCGAGCTCATTGAGGCCAATGGCAAAAAATGAATATCACAGGATAAAAACTAGAAGGAAGCTATTTGAGAAACCAATTTATGATGTTTGCAATTATCTCACAGAGTTAAAACTTTATTTTCATTCAGCAGTTTGGAAACACTGTTTTTGTGGAATCTACTAAGTGATAGTTGGGAGTGCCTTGAGGCTTATGGTGTAAAATGAAACAAGATAAAAATGGGAAAGAAGGTTACTAGGAAACTACTTTGAGATATGTGCACTAATCTCACAGAGTTAAAATTTCCTTTTGATTTGGCAGTTTGGGAACACTATTTTTGTCCATTCTGCAAATGAGTATTTGGGAGCTAAAAGAAGCCAATGGTGAAAAAGCAAATATCCCAGTAAAAATACTAGAAGGAAGCCATTTGAGAAATGATTTGTAATGTGGGCATTCATCTCACAGAGTTAAATCTGTCTTTTCTTTCAGCAATTTTGAAACATTGTTTTTGTAGAATATGGGAAAGGATATTTGAGAGTGCATTGAGGTCTATCATGAAAAATAAAATATCTTCAGATAAAAATTAGTAAGTAGCTTTCTGAGAACTGTTTTATGTTGTGTGCATCTGATAAACCATTTTGTGATGTGGACATTCATCTCACAAAGTTAAACTGCCCCTTTCAGCAGATTGGAAACTCTGTTTTTGTAGAATATGCAGAGGGAAATATGGGACTGCATTGAGGCCTACGGTGAAAAAGAAAATATCTTCAGATAAAAATTAGAAACAAGCCTTCTGAGAAACTGCTTTGTTATGTGTGCATTCATTTCACAGAGTTAAAACTTTCTTTAGATTGAGCAGTTTGGAAACACTGGTTTTGTCCATTCTCTGAAAGGACATTTAGGAGCTCATTGAGGTCAATTTTAAAAAGCAAATATCCCAGGATAAGAATTAGAAGGAAGCTATCTGAGAAACCATTTTGTTATATGGGCATTCATCTTGCAAAATTTTACTGTTCTTTTCATTCAGCAGATTGGAAACACCGTTTTTGTAGCATCTGCAAAGGGATATTTGGGAGCTCATTGAGATCTTTTGTGAAAAAGGAAATATCTTCAGATAAAAACTAGAAAGAAACCTTCTGAGAAAGTGCTTTGTGATGTGTGCAGTCATCTCACTGAGGTCCACCTTTCTTTTGATTCAACAGTTTGGAAATCCTCTTTTTGTCCAATCTGCAAATGGACTTTTGAGAGCTCTTTTAGGCCAATGGCACAAAAACAAAAATCCCAGGATAAAAACTAAAGGAACCTATCTGAGAAACTACTGAGATGTGTGCATTAATCTGACAGAGTTAAGCTTTCTTTTGATTCAGCAGTTTGGAAACATTGCTTTTGTCCATTCTGCGAATGGACATTTTGGAACTCATTGAGGCCAATGGCGAAAACTGTTTATCCCAGGATAAAAACTAGAAGGGAGATACCGGTGAAAGAGCTTTGTGTTGCCTGCGTTCATCTCACAGAGTGAAACCATTCTTTTCATTAAGCAGTTTAGAAACTCCGTTTTAGTAGTATCTGTGAAGAAATATTTTGGAGCACATTTAAGCCTATGGTGATAAACATTTTCACATAAACACTAGAAAGAAATTTTATGAGAACCTGTTTTTTATGTGTGCATTTATCTCACAGAGACCTTTCTTTTGATACAGCAGTTTAGAAACTGTGTTTTTGCCCATTCTGTAATGGACATTTGGGAGCTCACTGAGGCCAATGGCAAAAAAGCGAATATCTCAGGATGAAAAGTAGAAGGAAAGAATCTGAGACACCACTTTGTGACTTCTGCATTAATCTCGCAGAGTAAAACATTTCTTTTCATTCAGCCATTTGAAAACAATGTTTTTGTATACTTTGCGAAGAGACATTTGGGAGCGCATTGAGGGAAATGGTGAAAAATAAAATACCTTCTGATAAAAACTAGAAAGAAGCTTTGTGAGAAACTGCTTTGTGATGTGGGAATTCATCTTACGTAAGTTAACCTTTCTTTTCATTCAGCCGTTTGGAAATCCTGTTTTTGTCCACACTGTGAATGGATATTTGGGATCTCTTTGAGGCCAGTGGCAAAAAACTGAATATCTCAGGATAAAAACTGGAAGTTAGAGATCAGCGAAACTGTTTTGTAATGTGTGCATTCATCTCAGAGAATTAAATATTTCTTTTGATTCAGCGGTGTGGAAACACTATTTTTGTCTATTCTGCAAATAGATTTTTGGGAGCTCATTTTGGCCAATGGTGAAAAAGTGAATATCCCAGGATAAAACAAAAAGAAGGAAGCTATCTGAGAAACTGCTTTGTAATGTGTGCATTCATCCCACAGAGTTAAACCTTTCTTTTAATACAGCAGTGTGGAAATACTGTTTTTTTCCATTCTCCGAATGGACATTTGGGAGCTCCTGGAGGTCAGTGGTGAAAAAGCAAAGATCACAGGATAAACTAGTTTTCTAGTTTTCTAGGAGGGTGTTATCTGAGAAATCACTTTGTGATATGTGCATTCACCTCTCAGAATTAAATCTTTCTTTTCCATCAATTGTGAGGAAACACTGTTTTTGTAGAATGTGCAAATGGATATTTGGGAGTGCATGGAGGCCTATTCTAAAAAAGAAAATATCTTTAGATAAGAATTGAAATAATTTTCCTGAGAAACTACTTTGTAATGTGTTCATTCATCTTACATACGTAAACGTGTTTTCTTTCAGCAGTTTGGAAGCTCATTGAGGCCAATGGTGAGAAAACGAATATCCCAGGATAAAAACTAGAAGCCAGCTATCTGAGAAACCACTTTTTGATGTGTTGATTGACTGTGCTTATGTGAAGATATTTTCTTTTTCACCACAGGCCTCATTGCGTCCCCAAGTATTCCTTCACATACTCTACAGAAAGAATGTTTCCAAACTTCTGAATCAGAGAAAGGTTTAACTCTGTGAGCTGAATGCACACATCACAAAGCAAATAGCTGGGATATTCGCTTTTTCACCTTTAGCCTTAATGAGCTCACAAGGGTCCATTCACAGAATGGACAAAAACAGTGTTTCCAAACTGTTGTATGAAGAGAAAGATTTAATTCTGTGAGGTGAATGTGTACATCACAAAGCAATTTCTCAGAAAGATTATTTCTAGTGTTTACCTGAAGATAGTTTCTTTTTTACCATAGGCATCAATGTTCTCCCAAATATCCCTTTACAGATTCTACAAAAACAGTGGTTCCAAACTGCTGAATACAAAGAAAAGTTTAACTATGTTTGTTGAACGCACACGTCACAAAGCAGTTTTAATCAGAAGATATTTTATTTTTCATCATGTGCCTCAATGTGCTCCCAAATATACTTTCGATGATTCTACAAAAACAGTGTTTCCAAACTGCTTAATCAAAAGAAATGTTAACTCTGTGAGATAAATGGACACAGCACTAACAGTTTCTCAGAAAGCTTCTTTTTAGTTTATTTCTGAAGATACATCTTTTCTCACCATAGGCTTCAATGTGCTCCCAAATATTCCTTCCCAGATTCTACAAGAACAGTGTTTCCAAACTGTTGAATGAGAAGTAATGTTTAGCTCTGCAATTTGAATGCACACCTCACAAATTGATTTCTCAGATAGCTTCTTCCTAGTTTTTATCTGAAGTGGTATTTTCTGTTTCATCCCTGGACTCAATGCATTCCCAAATGTCCATTTACAGGATGGAAACAATGGTGTTTCCAAACAGCTTAATCAAAAGAAATATTTAACTCTGTGAGATAAATGCACACAACACAAAACAGTTTCTCAGAAATCTTCTTTCTAGTTTTTAATGTGAAGAAAATTTCTTTTTCACCATAGGCCAAAATGTGCTCCTAAATGGACCTTTGTAGAATGGACAAAATCAGTGTTTCCAAACTGATGGATCAAAAGAAAGGTTTAACTCTGTGTGATGAATGCACACATCACAAAACGGTTTCTCAGATACCTTACTTTTAATTTTTATCTGAGGATATTTTCTTTTTCACCATTTTCCTCAATGCGCGCCCAAATGTCCTTTTACAGAATAGACAAAAACAGTGTTTCAAAACTGCTGAATCCAAAGAAAGACTTAACTCTGTGAGATGAATGCACATATCAGAAAGTAGTTTCTCAGAAAGTTTCATTCTAATTTTTACCTGAATGTATTTTCTTATTGAACATAGGCCTCAATGCGATCTGAAATTTCCCATCACAGATTCTACAAAAACAGCATTTCTGCACTGTTGAATAAAAAGAAATATTTAACAATGTGAGTGGAATGCCCACATCACAAACCGTTTCTCAGAAAGTTTCTAGTTTTTATCAGAAGATATTTTCTTTTTCACCATGGGCTTCAAAGCACTTCCAAATAACCCTTTGCAAATGCTGCAAAAACAGTTTTTCCAAACTTCTGAATGGAAAGAGAGGTTTAAATCTGTTAGATGAGCACACACATCACAAAGTGGTTTCTCAGATAGCTTCCTTCTAGTTTTTATCCTGGCATATTTGCTTTTCCCCATTGTACTGAAGGAGCTCCCAAATATCCATTAACAGAATGGACAATAAGAGTGTTTCCAAACTGCTGAACTGAAATAAAGTTTTAATTCTGTGAGACAAATGCACACATCAGGAAGCAGTGTCACAGACGGCTTCTTTCTAGTTTTTATCTGAAAATATTTTCTTTTTCATTATAGGCCTCAATGTGCTCCCAAATATCTCTTCGCAGATTCTACAAAAAAGTGTTTCCAAACTACTGAATGAAAACAAAGGTTTAAATCTGTGAGATGAATGCAAACATCACAAAGTGGTTTCTCACATAGCTTCCTTCTAGTTTAAATCTGGGATTTTCCCTTTTTCAACATTGGCATAAATAAACTCGCTAACATCCATTTCAATAATGGACCAAAACAGTGTTTCCAAACTGCTGAATCAAAATAAATGTTTAGCTCTGTCAGATGAATGCACACAGCACAAAATAGTTTCTCAGAAAACTTCTTTCTATTTTTTATCTGAAGATATTTAGTTTTTCACCATAGGCCTCAATGCACTCCGAAATATCCCATGGCAGACTCTACCATAACAGAGTTTCCAAACTGCTGAATAAAGAGTAACGTTTAAATCTGTGATATGAATGCACACCTCACCAAGCATTTATCACATAGTTTCCTTCTAGTTTTTATCCTGTTATATTCACTTTTTCACCATTGGCATCAATGAAACCCCAAATGTCCTTTTGTGGAATGGACAAAAACTGTGTTTCCAAACTGCTGAATCCAAAGAAAGTTTTAACTCACTGAGATTAATTCCCCCATCACAAAGGAGTCCTCAGAAAGCTTCTTTCTTCTTTTTATCGAAGATATTTTCTTTTTCACCATAGACCTCAAAGTACCCCTAAATATCCCTTCCCAGATTCTAGAAAAACAGTTTTTCCATACTCCAGTCTATCATTGATGAACATTTTTTTTGGTTCCAAGTCTTTGCTATTGTGAATAACACCCCTATAATCATACTTGTGCATGTGTCTTTATAGCAGCATGATTTATTTTCCTTTGGGTATATGCTCAGTAATGGGATGGCTGGGTCAAATAGTATTTCTAGTTCTAGATATTTGAGGAATCGCCACTGTGTCTCCCACAGTGGTTGAACTAGTTTAGAGTCCCACCAACAGTGTAAAAGCGTTCCTATTTCTCCACATCCTCTCCAACACCTGTTGTTTCCTGACTTTTTAAAGATCACCATTCTAACTTCTGTGAGTTGGTATCTCATTGTGGTTTTGCTTTGAATTTCTCTAAGGGCGAGTGATGATGAGCATTTTTTCATGTGTCTGTTGGCTGCATAAGTGTCTTCTTTTGATAGCTGTTCATATCCTTTTCCCACTTCTTGATGTGGTTGTTTGATTTTTTTGTGTAAATTTAATTTATTTGTAGATTCTGGATATTAGCCCTTTGTCAGATGGGTAGATTGTAAAAAATTTATTCCATCCTATACATTGCCTGTTCACTCTGATGGTAGTTTCTTTTGCTGTGCAGAAGCTCTTTAGTTTAATTAGATCCCATTTGTCAGTTGTGGTTTTTGTTCCCATTGCTTTTTATGTTTTAGTTATGAAGTCCTTCCCCACGCATATGGCCTAAATGGTATTGCCTACGTTTTCTTCTAGGGTTTTATGGTTTTAGGTCTAACATTTTAAGTCTTTATTCCATCTGGAATTAATTTTTGTGTAAGATGTAAGGAAGGGATCCAGATTCAGCTTTCTACATATGGCTACCCAGTTTTGCCAACACCATTTATTAAATAGGGAATCCTTTCCCTGTTTCTTGTTTTTGTCAGGTTTGTCAAATATCAGATGGCTGTAGATGTGTGGTATTATATCCGAGGGTTCTATTCTGTTCCATTGGTCTATATCTCTGGTTTTGTACAAGTACCATGCTGCCTTGTTTACTGTAGCCTTGTAGTATAGTTTGAAGTCAGGTAGCGTGATGCCTCCAGCTTTGATCTTTTGCATTAGGATTGTCTTGGCAATGCATGTTCTTTTTTGTTTCCATATGAACTTTAAAGTATTTTTTTCCAAGTCTGGGAAGAAAGTTTGATGGCGATGACATTGAAAGTATAAATTACCTTGAGCAATATGGCCATTTTCACAATATTGATTTTTTTATCCATGAGTATGGAATGCTTTTCCATTTGTTTGTGTCCTCTTCTATTTCATGGAGCAGTAGTTTGTGGTTCTTCTTGCAGAGGTCCTTCAAATTCCTTGTACGTTGGATTCCTAGGTAATTACTTTTAAGTAATTGTGAATGGGAGTTCACTCATGATTTGGCTCTCTGAATGTTATTGGTGTATAGGAGTGCTTGTGAATTTTGCACATTGATTTTGTATTCTGAGATCTTGCTGAAGTTGCTTATTAGCTTAAGGAGATTTTGGGCTGAGAAGATGAGGTTTTCTAAATATACAATAATGTCATCTTCAAACAGGAACAATTTGACTTCCTCTTTTACTAATGGAATATCTTTTATTTCTTTCTCTTTCCTGATTTCCCTGGCCAGAACTTCCAACACTATGTTGAATAGGAGTGGTGAGAGAGGGCATCCCAGTCTTGTGCCCGTTTTGAAAGGGAATGCTTCCAGGTTTTGGACATTCAGTATGATATTGGCTGCAGGTTTGTCATAAATAGCTCTTATTATTTTGAGATGCGTCCCATCAATACCTAATTTATTGAGAATTTTTAGCATGAAGGGCTGTTGAACTTTGTTGAAGGCCTTTTCTACATCTAATGAGATAATCATGGGGCTTTTGTCTTTGCTTCTGTTTATATGATGGATAATGTTTACTGATTTGCATATGTTGGACCAGCCTTGCATCCTAGGGATGAAGCCAACTTGATCATGTTGAATAAGCTTTTTGATGTACTGCTGGATTCAGTTTGCCAATATTTTATTGAGGATTTTTGTGTCAATGTTCATCAGGGATACTAGTCTAAAATTCTCTTTTTTTTGTTGTGTCTCTGCCAGGCTTAAGAATATGTGGCACATATAAACCATGGAATACTATGCAACCATAAAAAAGGATGAGTTTAACTCCTTTGTAGGGACGTGGATGAAGCTAGAAACGATCATTCTGAGCAAACAATCACAAGGACATAAAACAAAACACAGCATGGTCTCACTGATAGGTGGGAATTGAACAATGAGAAAACTTGGACACAAGGTGGGGAACATCACACACTGGGACCTGTCCTGGGGTGGGTAGGAGGGGAGAGGGATAACATTAGGATATATATCTAATGTAAATGAGGAGTTAATGGATGCAGCACAAAAACATGGTACATGCATACATATGTAACAAACTTTTACATTGTTCACATGTACCCTAGCACTTGAAGTACAATAGCAATAATAATAAATTAATACATAAAAATAAAAATAAATAATTTCTATACGTATATATGCTTAGCATCAAACGCTTACAACTAAATACAACTACTTTGGTTTGCAGGGAGTTAGGAAAGGAATGTTTGATAGTAGTGTTTCTTTGTCTTGTTTTTGTACCAAATGTCAGTAGACTTTGTATTTATGAGACTTCTCAAAAGTTTTCTAAGCAGTAGGAAAGTGGATTGTATTAAGGATGAAGTCCTAAATGCTTAAAATACAGCCTAGTCCATTATAATTCAATTAGCAAACTTCTAACTAGTTTAAAGTTCTGACATCAGGCTTCATATTTTGGAATTACCACATCTATATTCTGTACTTTAAAATAAATATATTTATGTTTGGTCCACATGATAGGATATTAAGCATGAAAGATAATGCCAAATATTTCCTAAGAAATAAAATGAAAAATGCAACAGAAAAAAAATAGTGTTTCCAAGCTGCTGGATGAAAAGAAAGGTTTAATTCTACTAGATGAATGCACACATCACAAAATGATTTCTCAGATAGCTTCCTTCTACTTTTCATCCTGGGATATTCACTTTTTCACCATTAGTCTCAAGGAGCTCCAAAAATGTCCATTCACAGAATGGACAAAAAAAATTGTTCCAAACAGCTGAATCAAAAGAAAGGTTTAACTGCGAGATGAATGCACACATTACAGCGCCATTTCTCTAACAGCTTCCTCCTAGTTTATATCTTGAGATATTCAACTTTTTGCAGTTAGCTTCTACAAGCTCCCAAATGTCCACTTGCAGAACGGACAAAAACAGTATGGCCAAACAGCTGAATAAAAAGAAAGATTTAACTCTCTGTGATGGATGTGCACATCACAAAGCAGTTTCTCAGAAAGCTACTTTTTGGTTTTTATCTGAAGAAAATTTTTTTTTCTGCATAGGTCTCAACTTGCTTCCAAATATCCCTTCGAAATTTCCACAAAAACAGTGTCTCCAAATAGCTTAATCAAAAGAAAGTTTAAACCCTGTGACCTGAGGGCACTCATCAAAAAGAAGTTTCTTAAAATGCTTCTTTCTAGTTTTCGTCTGAAAATACTTTCTTTTTCAAGATAGGCCTCTTTTCAAGATAGGCCCCAAAACCCTTCACAGATTCCACAATAACAGTGTTTGTAAACGTTTGAATGAAAAGAAAGATTTAACTGTGTGAGATGAATGCACACATCACAAAACAGTTTCTCAGAAAGCTTCTTTCTAGTTTTTACCCAGAGATATTTCCTTTTTCACCACAGGCCTCAATGAGCTCCAAAATATCCCTTTGCAGATTCTACAAAAAAGTGTTTCCAAACTGTTGAATGAAAAGAAAGGCTTAAATCTGCGATATGAATGCACACATCACAGAGCAGTTTCTCAAATAGCTTCCTTCTAGTTTTTATCCTCCAATATTTGCTTTATCGTCATTGGCCTCAATGAGCTCCCAAATGTACATTCACAGAATGGACAAAATAGTGTTTTCAAACCATTGAATCAAAATAAAATTTTAACTTTCTATTGGATTAAAAGAATAATGACAATAGTGAAGGGATATTTGTGAGCACATTAAAGCCTATGGTGTAAAAGAAAGTATCTTCAGATAAAAACTAGAAACAAGCATTCTGAGAAAGTGCTTTGTGATGTGTGCAATCATCTCACAGTGTTAAAATCTTTCTTTTCATTCAGCAGTTTTGAAACCCTGTTTTTGTTCATTCTGTGAATTGACATTTGGGAGAGCATTGAGGCAAATGATGAAAAAGCCTATCGGCTTTTATGCCAACATAAAAACTAGAAGGAAACTATCTAAGAAACTGCTTCATGATGTGTGCATTTATCTCACCGAGTTAAATCTTTCTTTGGAATCAGCAGCTTGGGAATGCTGCTTTTGTTCATTCTGTGAATGGACACTTGGTAGCTCATTTAGGCCATGGAGAAAAAGTGAATGTCCCAGAATAAAAACTAGAAGGAAACTATCCGAGAACATCTTTTGTGATATGTGCATTCATATCACAGAGTTAAAACTTTCTTTTCACTCAGCAGTTTGGAAACACCGTTTTAGCAGAATCCTCAAAAGGATATTTGGGAGCATATTGGGGCCTATGGGGAAAAAGGAAATAAATACATAAAAAACTGGAAAGAAACTTTCTGAGAAACGTCTTTGTGATGTGTACATTCATCTCACATTGTTATACATTTATTTTGATTCAGCAGTTTGGAAACACTGTTTTTGTCCGTTCTTCAAATGGATATTTGGGAGTTCATTTTTGACAATGGAGAAAAGTGAATATCACAGAATAAAAATTAGAAGGAAGCTGTTTGAGAAACCACTTTGTGATATGTGCATTCATCTCGCAGTGTTAAACCTTCTTTTTTTTCATTCAGCAGTTTGGAAACACTGTTTCTGTCCATTCTGCGAAAGGACATTTTTGGGCTCTGTGAGGTCGAAGGCCAAAAATCACATATCTAGGATAAAAACCAGAAGTAAGCTCGCTGAGAAACTGCTTTGTAATGTGTGCATTTACCACACAGAGTTAAACCTTTCTTTTCATCAGCAGTTTGGTTACACTGTTTTTGTAGTATCTGCGGAGGGATATTTGGTATGTATTGAGGCCTATGGTAAAAAAGGAAATATCTTCAGATAAAAACTCGAAATAAACTTGCTGAAAAACTGCTTTGTGAAGTGCTCATTCATCTCACAAAGTTAAACAATTCTTTGGATTCAGCAGTTTAGAAACACTGTTTTTGTCTATTCTGCAAATGGACATTTGGGAGATCATTAACGTCAATGAGGAAAAAGCAAAAAGCTGGAAGGAAGCTACTTGATAAGTCACTTTGAGATATGTGCATTGAATTACAGAGTTAAACTTTTCTTTTCATTCAACAGTTTGGAAACACTGTTTTTGTGTTTTATGTGAATGTACATTTTTGGGCTCTTTGAGGCCAAGTGCAAAAAATCCAGTATAAAAACTAGAAGGAAGCTATCTGAGAAACCGCTTTGTGATGTGTGCATTGATCTTGCAGAGGTAAAACTTCTTTTACATTCAGCAGTTTGGAAACACTGTTTCTGTAGAATCTGCAAAGGAATATTTGGGAGTACATTGAGGCCTATGGTGAAAAATGAAATATCTTCAGTTAAAAACTAGAAAGAAGCTTTCTGAGAAACTGCTTTCTGAAGTGTGCATTCATCTCACCGAGTTAAACCTGTCTTTGGATTCAGCAGTTTGGAAACACTGTTTTTGTCCATTCTGCAAATGGATATTTGGGAGTTCCTTGAGGCCAATGGTGATAAACTGAATATCCCAGGATATAAATTAGAAAGAAGCTGTCTTAGAAGCCACTTTTTGATGTGTGCATTACACTGGTAGAATTAAACCTTTCTTTTCATTCAGCAGTTTGGAAAGACTGTGTTTGTACAATCAGTGAATGCATATTTGAGAATGCATTTAGGATGATGATGAAAAAGGAAATATCATCATATTAAAACTGGAAAGAAATTTTCTAAGAAACTGCTTTGTGACATCTACAGTCATCTCACAGATTTAAACCTTTCTTTTGATTCAGCCATTTGGAAACCATGCTTTTGTCCATTCTGTGAATGGACATTTTGTAGCTCATTGAGGTCAATGGTGAAAAAGTGAATATCCCAGGATGAAAACTGCAAGGAAGCTACCTGAGAAACTGCTTCATGATGTGTGCTTTCACCTCAGAGAGTTAAACATTCCTTCTCATTTAGCAGTTTGCATACACTGTTTTTGTAGAATCTGTGAATGGATATTTGAGAGTGCATTGTGGTCTGTGCTGAAAAAGGAAACATCTTGAGATAAGAAATGGAAAGAAATTTTCTAAGAAACTGCTTTGAGATGTGTGCATTCATCTCACATAGTTAAAACTTTCTTTTGATTCAGCAGTTTGGAAACTGTTTTTGTCTACTCTGCAAATAGACATTTGGGAGTTCATTGTGGTCAATGGTGAAAAAGTGAAATCCCAGGATAAAAACTATAAGGAAGCTATCTGAGAAACTGATTTGCATTTTTTGCATTCATCTCGAAGAGTTAAACCTTTCTTTTCATTCAACAGTTTGGAATCACTTTTTGAAGAGTCTGTGAAGGGATATTTGGAAGTGCCCTGAAGCCTATGGTGAAAAAGAAAATAGTTTCAGATAAAAACTAGAAAGAAACTTTCTGAGAAACCTTTTTGTGATGTGCTCACTCATCTCACAGAATTAAACTTTCCTTTGGATTCAGTAGTTTGGGAAAAATGTTTTTGTTCATTCTCCAAAGGTACTTTTGGGAGCTCATTTAGGTCAATGGTGAAATAGTAAATATTCCAGGATAAAAATTAGGAGGAAGCTATCTGAGAGACTGCTTTGTGATGTGTGCATTCATCTCGCTGAGCTAAATTTCTTTTTTCTGTCAGCAGGTTGGAAACACTGTTTTGTAGAATCTGCCAAAGGATATTTCGGGGTGCATTCGGTCTTATGGTGAAAAAGGAAATATATTCAGATAAAAACTATAAACTTTCTGAGATTCTGCTTTGTAATATGGGCATTCATCTCACAGAGTTATTCCTTTGTTTGGATGCAGCAGTTTGGAAACACTGTTTCTGTCCATTCTGTGAATGGACATTTTTTTATTACATTAAGGCCAGTAGCGAAAAATCCCAGGATAAAAACTTGAATAGTGAATATCCCAGAATAAAAACTTGAAGGAAGCTAACTGAGAAACTGGTTTGTGATGTGTGGATTCATCTTGCAGAGTTAAAACTTTCTTTTCATTCAGTAGTTTGGAGACAGTGCTTTTGTAGAATGTACAAAGGAGTATTTTCGGAGCACATTGTGGCCTAAGGTGAAAAAGGAAATATCTTAAGATAAAAACAGGAAAGAAGCTTTCTAAGAAACTTATTTGTGATGTGTGAATTCATCTCACAGGGATAAACTTTTCTTTTGATTCAGGAGTTTGGAAACATTGCTTTTCTCCATTCTGCAAATTTACATTTGTAAACTCCTTGAGGCCAATGGCAAAAAAGCCTATATCTCAGGATAAACACTAGAAGGAAGCTATCTGAAAACAATTTTGTGATGTTTGCATTCATGTAGCAGAAATAAACCTTTCTTTTGTTTCAGCAGTTTGGAAACACTGTTTTTTTATCCATTCTACAAATGGACATTTTGGAGCCCATTGAGTCCAATGGCAAAACAGCAACTATCCCAGGATAAATATTATAAATAATCTATCTGAGACACCGCTTTGTGATGTGTGCATTCATCCCACAGAGTTAGATCTTTGTTTTCATTAAGCAGTTTGGAAATACTGTTTTGTTGTGGTGTGAATGGAAATTTGGGATCTCACTGAGGCCAATGTAGAAAAAGGGAATATCCCTTGAAAAAAAACTGAAATGAAGGTACCTAAGAAACCACTTTGTGTTGTGTGCATTTGTCTCACAGATTTAAACCATTCTTCGGATTCAGCAGTTTGGAAACACTGTTTTTGTCCATTAATGGATATTTGGGAGCTCATTGAGGCCAATGGTGAAAAGATAATATCCCAGGATTAAAACTAGAAGGAAGCTATCTGAGAAACTGCTGTGTGATGTGTGCATTCATTTCACAGAGTTAGCTCTTTCTTTTCATTCAGCTGTAAGGAAACAGTTTTGTAGAATCTGCAAAGGGATATTTGGGAGTGCATCAAAGCCAATTGTGAAAAAGGAAACATTCTGATAAAAACTAGAAGAAAGATTTCTGAGAAACTGCTTTGTGATGTGTGCTTTCATCTAACAGAGTTAAACCTTTCCTTTGATTCAGCTGTTTGGAAACACTATGTTTGTCCATTCTACGAATGGAGATTTGGGAGCTCATTGAGATCAATGTGAAAAATCAAATATCCCAGGAGGAAAACTGGAAAGATGCTATCAGAAACGCTTTGTGGTGTGAGCATTCATCTGGCAGAAGGAAACTTTTCATTCAGCAGTTTGGAAATACTGTTTTCGTAGAATCTGCAAAGGGATATTTGTCAGCACATTGAGGATATGGTGAAAGAGGAAAAATCTTCAGATTATAACATTAAAGATGCTACCTGAGCAAGTGCTTTGTGATGTGTGCATTCATCTCACAGAGTTAAATTTTTCTTTGGATGCAGCATTTTGGAAACACTTTTTTTGTTCATTATGTGAATGGATATTTGGGATCTCATTCAAGCCAATGGCAAAAACGGAAATATCCCAAGGTGAAAACTAGAAAGAAGCTATCTGAGAAATGCCTCTGTGATATGTGCATTCATCTCACAGAGTTACACACTTCTTTTCATTCAGCAGTTTTGAAACACTGTTTCTGTAGAATCTGTGAAGGGATATTTGAGAGTGCATGGAGGCCTATGGTGAAAAAGGAAACATCTTCAGATAAAAACTAGAAACAGACTTTCTGAGAAACTGCTTTGTGATGTGTGCATTCATCTAACAGTTAAACCTTTCTTTCGATTCTGCAGTTTGGAACACTGTTTTGGTACATTTTTCGAACGGCCATTTGGGAGCTTATTGAGGACAATGATGAAAAAGACAATATTCCAGGATAAAAACTAGAAGGAACTTATCTGAGAAACGGCTTTGTAATGTGTGAATTCCTGTCACAAAGTTAAACTTTTCTTTTCATTCAGCAACTGGGAAAAACTGTTTTTGCAGAATCTGCAAACAGTATCTGGGAGTGCATTGAGGTCTAGAGTGAAAAAGGAAACATCTTCAGATAAAAACTAGAAGGAAGCTTTCTGAGAAACTGCTTTGTGATGTATGCATTCATCTCACAGATTTAAACCTTTCTTCAGATTCAGCTGTTTGGAACAATGTTTTGTCCATTCTATGAATGGACATATTGGAGCTCATTGAGGCAAATGACAAAAAAGCTAATATATCAAGGTAAAAACTAGTGGAAAGCTATCTGTGAAACCACGTTTTGACTTGCGTATTCATCTCACAGAGTTAAACCTGCATTTTCATTCAGGAGTTTGGAAACACGGTTTTTGTAGAATCTGCCAAGTGCTATTTTGGAGTGCTTTCAGGCCTGTGGTGAAAAAGAAACATCTTCAGATAAAAAAATAGAAAGAAACTTTCTGCAAAACTGCTTTGTGATGTATACATTAATCTCACAGAGTTAAAACTTTATTTAGATTCAGCAGTTTGGAAACACTGCTTTTGTTCATTCTGTGAAAGGAGATTTTTGATCTCCTTGAGTCCAATGTCAATAAAGCAAATATCCCAAGATAAAAACTGGAAGGAAGATATCTGAGAAAATGCTTTGTGATGTAGAATTCATCATTTAGAATTCATCTTGTAGAATTAAAACTTGGTTTTATTCAACATTTTGGAAGCACTGTTTTTGTGGAATCTGCATTGGGATATTTGGGAGTGCATTGAGGTCAATAGTGAAAAAGAATTATCTTCAATTAAATACTAGAAAGAAGCTTTCTGAGAAACTGCTATGTGATGTGTGAATTCATCCCATAGAATTAAGGTGTTCTTGGGATTCAGCAGTTTGGAAACACTGTTTTTGTAGAAACTTCAAAGGGATATTTTGGAGTTCATTGAGGCATATGGTGAAAAAGAAAACATCTTCAGATAAAAACTATAAAGAATCTGAGAAACTGCTTTGTGATTGTGCATTCGTCTCACAAAATTAAAACTTTCTTTGGATTCAGCAGTTAAAAACACTCTTTGTCCATTGTATAAATTTACTTTTAGGATCTCATTGAGGCCAATGGCAAAAAAGCAAATATACCAGGATAAAAACTAGAAGGAAAATATCTGAGAAACTGCTTTGTATTGTGGGCATTCATATCTCAGATTTAAACCTTTCTTTTCATTCAGCAGTTTGTAAACAATGTTTTTGTAGAATTTGCAAAGGGATATTTTGGAGTGCAACAAAGCCTATGGTAGAAAAGGAAACATCTTCAGATAAAAACCAGAAAGAAGCTTCTGAGAAACTGTTTTGTGATGTGTACATTCATCTCACAGTTAAATTTTTCTTTTTATTCTGCAATTTGTTAATTTTGTGCATGCCCATTTGGGAGCTCCTTGAGGACAATGATGAAAAAGAGAACATTCCAGGATAAAAACTAGAACGAAGTTATCTGAGAAGTGGCTTTGTAATATGTACATTCCTCTCATGGAGTTAAACCTTTGTTTTCATTTCACAATTTGGAAACAATATTTTTGAAGAATCTACAAAGGGATTATTGAGAGCACATTGAGATCGAAGGTGAAAAAAGAAACATCTTCAGATAAAACCTAGAAGCTTTCTGGGAAACTGCTTTGTGACATGTGATTCATCACACAGAGTTAAAAATTCATTTTCATTCAGCAGTTTGGAAACACTGTTCTTGTCCATTCTGTGAATGGACAATTGGGAGCTCATTGAGGCCTATGGTGAATAAATGAATATTATCAGATAAAAACTAGAAGGAAATTATCTGAGAAACAGCTTGTGATGTGTGCATTCATCTCACAGAGTAAAACCTTTCTTTTCATTCAGCAGTTTGGAAACACTGTTTTGAAGAATCTGTGAAGGGATATTTGGAGTGCATTTAGGTCTATGGTGAAAAAGGAAACATTTTCAGATAAAAATAGAGAGATTTTTTCTGAGTATCTGCTTTGTGATGTGTGCATTCACCTCACAGAGTTAAACTTTTCTTTGGATTCTGCAGTTTGGAGACACTGTTTTTGTCCATTCTGCAAATGAACATTTGGGAGCTCTTTAAGGTCAATGGCAAAAAAGAGAATATCCCTAGATAAATACTAGAAGGAAGCTATCTGAGAAACTGCTTTGGGATGTATGCATTCATCTCACAGAGATAAACCTTTCTTTGAATTCAGCAGTTTGGAAACACTGTTTCTTTCCATTCTGCAAATTGACATTTGGGAGCTCATTGAGGCCAGTGGTCAAAAAGCGAATATCCCAGGATAAAAACTAGAAGGAAGCCATCAGAGAAACCACTTTGTAATGTGTGCATTTGTCTCACAGAGTTAAAGATTTTTTTTGGATTCAGTGGTTTAGAAACAGTTTTTGTCCATTCAAAGAATGGACATTTTGGAGTTCCTTGAGGTGAATGGCAAAAAAGCTAATATTCCAGGATGAAAGCTAGAAGGAACATATCTGAAAAACCGCTTTGTGATGTGTATGGTCATCTCACAGTGTTAAACCTTTCTTTTCATTCAGCAGTTTGGAAACACTGTATTTGTAGAATCTTCAAAGGGATATTTGGGAGCACATTGAGGCCTAAAGTGAAAAAGGAATCATCTTCAGATAAAAACAAGAAAGAATATTTCTGGGAGACTGCTTTGTGAAGTGTTAATTCATCTCACAGAGTGAAACCTTTCATTGAATTCAGCAGTTTGGAAACAGTGTTTTTGTCCATTTTGCTAATGGTCATTTGGGAGCTCACTGTGGTCAATGATGAAAAAGAGAATATGCCAGGATTAAAAACTAGAAGGAAACTATCTCATAAACAGCTTTGTAATGTGTGCATTAATCTCACAGGGTTGAACATTCCTTTTTCATTCTGCAGTCTGTAAACACTCTTTTTGTAAATTCTGTGAAGGGATATTTGGGAGCAGATTGAGAACTACAGTGGAAACGGAAATATCTTTGGATAAAAACTACAAAGAAGCTTTCTGAGAAACTGCTTTGTGATGTGTGCATTCAAATCACAGAGTTAAAAGTTTCTTTGGATTCAGCAGTTAGAAACACTATTTGTGTCCAATAAGCCAATGGACCTTTGGGAGCTCGTTGAATTCAAAGGCAAAAAAGATAATATCCCAAGATAAAAGCTAGAAGGAAGCTATCTGAGAAACTGCTTTGTGATATTTGCATTCATCTCACAAAGTTAGACCTTTCTTTCATTCAGCAGTTTGGAAGCACTATTTTTGTAGTATCTTTGAAGGGATGTTTGGGAGTGCATTGAGGCATATGATGAAAAAGGAAACATCTTCAGAGAAAAAGTAGAAAGAATCATTCTCAGAAACTGTTCTGTGATGTGTACTTTCATCTCACAGAGTTAAACCTTTCTTTCTTTGGTTTAACTCTTTGGATTCAGCAGTTGGGAAATACTGTTTTTGTCCATTCTGCAAGTGGACATTTAGGAGTACTTTCAGGCCAATAGTGAAAAAGTGAATATCTCATGATTAAAATTAGATAGAAACTGAGAAACCCCTTTGTGAAGTGTGCATTCCTCTCGCAGAGTTAATCTTTCTTTGAATTCAGCAGTTTGGAAACACTGTTTTTGTAGAATCTGCAAAGGGGTATTTGGGAGCACATTGAGGTGTATGGTGTAAAATGAATCATCTTCAGATAAAAAGAAGAAAGAAACATTCAAGAAACTGCTTTCTGATGTGTTCATTCATCTCAAAGTGTTACAACTGTTTTGTATTCAGCAGTTTGTAATCATTGTTTTTCTCCATTCTGTGAATGGACTTTGGGATCTCATTGAGGCAAACGGCAAAACACCAAATCTTAAAGAATAAAAACTAGAAGGAAGCTACCTGAGAAACCACTTTGTTATGTGCATTCATCTCACAGAGTTAAACCATTCTTTAGATTCAGCAGTTTGAAAACTCTGCTTTTGTCCATTCAGCAAATGGACATTTGGGAGCTCATTGAGGCCAATGGCAAAAAAGCAAATATCTCAGGATCAAAACTAGAAGGGAGGTATCTGATAAACCACTTTGTGATGTCTGAATTCTTTGCAGAGTTTTGCCTTTCTTTTCAATCAGCTGTTAGTAAACACTGTTTTTATGTAGAATCCACAAAGGGATATTTGGGAGTGCTTTGAGGTTTATGGTGAAAACAGAATTATCTTCAAATAAAAACTCAAAAGAATCTTTCTAAGAAACTGTTTTGTGATGTGTGCATTCATCTCACAGTGTCAAACCGTTCTTCAGATTCCGCAGTTTGGAAGCACTGTTTTTGCCCATTCAATGAGTGGGTATTTGGGAGTTCATTGAGGTCAATGGTCAAAAAGTTTCTTTCTATCCCAAAATAAAAATTAGAAGGAAGCTGTCTGAGAAACTGCATGTGACGTGTACATTCATCTCATAGATTTAAAGCTTCCTTTTCATCAGCAGTTTGGAAACACTGTTTTTGGACAATCTGTGAAGGGATATTTGGAAGCTGATTGAAGCCTATGGTTAAAAGAGAAACTTTTTCAGATGATAAGTAGAAAAAAACTTTGTTAGAAACTGCTTTGTCATGTGTGCAGTCATCTCACAGAATTAAAGCATTCTTTGTTTCAGCAGTTTGGAAATACTGTTTTTGTCCATTCTGCAAATGGACATTTGAGAGCTCATTGAGGACAATGGTGAAAAATTGAATATCCCAGGGTAAAAACTAGGAGGAAGCTACCTGAGAAACTGCTTTCTGATATAAGCATTCATCTCACAGAGTTAAACAGTTCTTTTCATTCAACAGTTTTGAAACACTGTTTTTCTAGAATCTGTGAAGGGATATTTGGGAGTGCATTGAGGCCTTTGGTGAAAAAGGAAACATCATCAGATAAAAAATAGAAAGAAGCTTTCTGAGAAATTGTTTTGTGATGCGTGCATTCATCTCACAGAGATAAACCTTAAGTGTCATTCAGCAGTTTGAAAACAATGCTTTTGTAGAAATTGTGATGGGATATTTGGGAGCTCTCTGAGGCCTATGGTGATAAAGGAAATATCTTCAGATAAAAACAAGTAATAAGTTTTCTGAGAAAGTGCTTTATGATGTTGCACTCACCTTACAAAGTTAAAACTGTCTTTGGATTTAGCAGTTTGGAAACCCTGTTTTTGTCCATTCTGTGAATGGACATTTGTGAGCTCATTGAGGACAACAGCGAAAAGACAAATATCCCAGATTAAAAACTAGAAGTAAACAATGTGAGAAACAATTTTGTGTTGTATGCATCCATATCCCTGAGTTAAACTTTTCTTTTCATTCAGCAGTTTGGAAACACTCTTTTTGTAGACACTCCAAAGGATAGTAGGGAGTGCATTGAAGCCTATGGTGAAAAAGGAATCATCTTCAGATAAAAACTAGAAAGAATCTTTCTCTGAAACTGCTTTGTGATGTGTGCACTCACCTCACAGAAATAAACATTTCTTTATATTTAGCAGTTTTGAAATACAGTTTTTGTCCCTTTTGCAAATGGACAATTGGGAGCTCCTTGAGGTCAATGGTGAAAAAGAGAATATCCCAGGATTAAAACTAGAAGGAAACTATCTGAGAAACCACACTGTGATGTTTGCATTTATCTCACAGAGGTAAACCTTTATTTCCTTCAGCAATATTTTAGACACTGTGTTTGTAAAATCTGCAAAGGGATATTTTGTCTATGGTGAAAATAGAAACATCTTTAGATGAGGACAAGAAATAACCTTTCTGAGAAACCACTTTTTGATATGCACATTCATCTCACAGAGTTAAACCATTCTTTGGATTCAGCAGTTTGGAAGCACTGTTTTTGTCCATTCTGCAAATGAGTATTTTTGAAGTCATTGAGGCCAATGGCAAAAAGGCAAATATCCAAGGACAAAAATTAGAAGGAACCTATCTGAGAAACCACTTTGTGATGTGTGCATTCATATCACAGACTTAAAACTTTCTTTTCATTGAGCAGTTTAGAAACACTATTTTTGTAGGATCTGCAAAAGGATATTTTGTAGCACACTGAGACCTATGTTGAAAAAGGAAACATCTTCAGATAAAAATTACTAAGAAGCTTTCTGAGAAACTGGTTGTGATCTGTGCATTCATCTCACAGAATTAAACCTTTCTTTCGATTAAGCAGTTTGGAAACACTGATTTTCTCCATTCTGTGAATGGACATTTTGTAGCTCTTTTGGAAGAAGGGTTACAAAGTAAATATCCCTGGATACAAACTAGAAAGAAGCTATCTGAGAAAAGACTTTGTGTTGTGTGCATTCATATCCCTGTGTTATACCATTCTTTTTCATTCAGCTGTTTGGAGACACTTTTTTTGTAGAAACTCTGAAGGATATCAGGGAGTGCATTGAGCCTATGGTGAAAAAGGAATCATCTTCAGATAAAAACTAGAAATAAGCTTTCTGATAAACTTCTTTGTGATGTGTGCATTCATCTCACAGAGCTAAACTATTCTTTGGGTCAGCAGTTCAGAAACACTGTTTTTGTCATTTCTGCGAATGGATATTTGGGATCTCATGGAGGCCTATGGCAAAAAGTGAATATCCCAGGATAAAATTAGAAGGAAGTTCTCTGAGAAACTTCTTTGTATTACGTGCATTCAACTTGCAGAGTTAAACCTTTCTATTCATTCAGTAATTTGGAAACAGTGTTTTTGTAGAATCTGTGAAGGGATATTTTGGAGTGCATTGAAGCCTATGGTGAAAAGGGAAATATCTTTAAATAAAACCTAGAAGGAAGCTTTCTGAGAAACTGCTTTGTGATGTGTGCATTCACCTCACATAGCTAAACCTTTCTTTGGATTCAGCAGTTTGGAAACATGGTTCTTGTCCATTCTGCGAATGGACAATTGGAAGATCTTTGAGGCCAATGGCGAATACCGAATATCCCAATTGAAAAAGTGAATATCCCAGGATAAAAAACAGAAGGAAGCTCTCTGAGAAACCTTTTTGTGATATGTGCCTTTATCTCACATAGTTAAATTTTCCTTTTCATTCAATAGATTGGAAACATTGTTTTTGTAAAATCTGCAAAGTGATATTTCAGAGTGTACTGAGTCATGGTGAAAAAGGAAGTATCTTCAGATAAAAACAAGAAAGAAACTTTAGGAGAAACTGCTTTGTGATGTGTGCATTTCTCTCACAGAGTAAAATGTTACTTTGGATTCAGCAGTTTGGAAACACTGTTTTTGTTCAATCTGGACATTAGCGTGGTCATTGAGGCCAAAGGCAAAAAAACAAATATCCTAGGATAGGAATATTTGTGCATGCATTGTGGCCTAAGGTGAAAAAGTAAAAATCTTCAGATAATAAGTAGTAAAAGATACTTTTGGATAAATTGCTTTTTGATGTGAGTATTCATCTCACAGATTTAAAGCCCTCTTTGGATTCAGCAGTTTGGAAACACTGTTTCTGTTCATTCTATGAATGGACAATTGGGAGCTCAATGAGGCCAATGGATAAAATGGGAAAGTCCTGGGATAAAAACTAGAAGGAAGCTATCTTTGTAAGTGTTTTGTGAAGTGTGCATTCATCTCTCAGAGTTAAACATTCTTTTAATTCAGCAGCTTGGAAACAATGTTTTTGTAGAAACAGTGTTTCTACACTATGAAGAGATATTTGGGAGTGCGTTGTGTCCTATGGTGAACAAGGAAATATCTTCAGATAAAAACTATAAAGAAGCTTTTTGAGAAATTGATTTGTAATGTGTGCACTCATCTCACAGATTTAAATCTTTCTTTGGATTCAGCAGTTTGGAAACATTGTTTTTGTCCATTCTTTGAATGACCATTTGGGAGTTCAGTGAGGCCACTGAAAAAAGGCAAATATCCCAGGATAAAAACTTGAAAAAGCTATATGAGAAACTGCTTTGTGATATTTGCATTCAACTCACTGCATGAAAACTTTCTTTTCATTTAACTGTTTGGAAACACTGTTTTCATAGAATTTGTGATGGCATATTTGTGAGTGCATTGAGGACTGTGGTGACAAAGGACACATCCTCAGATAAAAACTCAAAAGAAGTTTTATGAGAAACTGTTTTGTGATGTGTGCATTCATCTCACAGAGTTAAAATTACTTTTTATTCAGCTATTTGGTAACACTGTTTTTGTAGAATTTGCAAATGGACATTTTGGAACTCATTGAGGTCAATGGTAAAAAAGCCAATATCCCAGGACAAAAACTAGAGGGGAGCTCTCTGAGAAACTGCTTTGTGATGTATGTCTTCATCTCACAGAGATAAAAATTTATTTTCATTTAACAGTTAGGAAAGACTGCTTTGGTAGATTCTGCGAAGGGATATTTGGGAGTGCATTGAGGTTTATGGTGAAAAAGGAATCATCTTCAGATAAAAACAAGAAAGTAACTTACTGAGAAACTGCTTTGTGATTTGTTCATTCTTCTCACAGTGTTAAACTTTTCTTTGGATTCAGCTGTTTGGAAACACTGTATTTTTCCTTTCTGTGCATGGACATTTGGGTTCTCAATGAGGCCAAAGGTGAAAAAGAGAATATCCCAGGATAAAAACTGAAGAAAGCTGTCTGAAAAATCACTTTGTGATATATGCATACATCTCACAGAGTTAAACCTTTATTTGGATTCAGCAATTAGGAAACACTGATTTCTGTCCAATATGTGAATGGACTTAAGGGAGCTAATTGAGGCCAATGGCCAGAAAGTGAATATACCAGGATAAAAACTAGAAGGAAGCTTTATGAGAAATCACTTTGTAATGTGTGCATTCATCTCACAGAGATAATCCTTTCTTTTGATTCAGTAGTTTGGAAACACTGTTTTTTTGGAATCTGCAAAGGCATCTTTGAGAGCACATTAAGGCCTATGGTGAAAAAGGAAACATCTTCAGATAAAAACAAGAAAGAATATTTCTAACAAACTGCTTTGTGATGTGTGCATTCATTTCACAGAGTTAAACCTTTCTTTGTTTTCAGCAGTTTGGAAGCACTGTTTTTTCCATTCTGCAAATGGATGTTTGGGAGCTGATTGAGGCAAATGGCAAAAAAACTAATATCCCCAGATAAAAACTAGAAGGAAGCAATCTGAGAAACCACTTTGTGATATGTACATTCATCTCAGAGAATTAAAATTTCTTTTCATTAGCAATTTGGAAGCACGGATTTTTAGAATCTGTGGAGGGATATTTGGGAGCACATTAAGGACTATGGTGAAAAAGGAAACATTTTCAAATGAAAATAAGAAAAAGCTTTCTGAGAAACTGCTTTTGATGTGTGCACATAACTCACAGAGTTAAAAACTCTCTGCATTCAGCAGTTTGGAAATGCTGTTTTTGTCCATTCTGTGAACGAACATTTGGGGGCTCAATGAGACCAACGGTGAAAATGCGAATATCCCAGGACAAAAACTAGACGGAAGCTATCTGAGAAATTGCTTTGTCATGTGTGCCTTCATCTCGCTGAGTTAAACCTTACTTTTCATTGAGCAGTTTGGAAACACTGTTTTTGCAGAATCTGCGACAGGAGATTTGGGAATGCATTTAGGCCTATGGTGAAAAAGGAAGCATCTTCAGATAAAAACTAGGAAAAAGCTTTCTGCGAATCTGCTTTGTGATTTGTGCATTCATCTCACAGAGCTAAAATTTTCTTTGGATTCAGCAGGTTGTGAATATGCTTTTTTGAAGGGGTGGCCTGCCCCTCCACACCTGTGGGTGCTTCTCGTTAGGTGGAACGAGAGACTTGAGAAAAGAAATAATACACAGAGACAAAGTATAGAGAAAGAAAAGCGGGGCCCAGGGGACCGGTGCTGTGCTTACAGAGGACCCACACCGGCACCGGTCTCTGAGTTCCCTCAGTATTTATTGCTCAAAAGATAAGGGAGTAAATCAGCAGTAAGACATACAGATACACGGAGATGTTACATTTACCAGGGACGGGCAGGAGACAGATGTTTTTCTTTTACTGAGATTTAAGAGAATGGTACCGACCTTCAACCACAAGCTGGCTTTAAGCATTTGCCTAACAAAGCACATTCCTTACAGCCCAAAATCTTTTTAACTTTAATTAGCACAGCGATGTCTCCAGCAAGCACAAGATTGGGGGTAGAGTCACAGATTAACAGCATCTCAAATACAGAGGCAAATGGAGTCTCTTAAATTTGCTTCTTTCTATATAAACACAGTAACAAGCTGACCTCTCTTTTCCCCACATTTTTTCCTTTTTTTTCAACAAAACTACCATTGTCATCATGACACTGAGATTATATACTTTATAAAGTAATAGAATATTACAAAGTAAGTGGAGGCAGGATGAGATCACAGGATGGTGTTAACATTTAAAATTAAAATTGCTAATGAAATTATGGGCACGCCTAGTCATTGATAACATTTTATCAGGAAATAGGGTTTGAGAGCAGACAACCTGACTGACCAAAAATTTATTAGGTGGGAATTTCCTCTTTCTAATAAGCCTGAGAGCACTACAGGAGGCCGGGGCTTATTTCATCCCTTCGGCTTCAACTGTAAAAGGTGGCACGCCTCCAAGGGGGTCGTTTATAGGCCTACCCTTAGAGCGCATTCTCTTTCTCAGGGATATTCCTTGCTGAGAAAAAGAATTCAGCGATATCTCTCCTATTTGTGTGCAAAAGGAGAAAAGATATGGCTCTGTTCCGTCCGGCTCACCGGCGGCCAGTTTAAGGTTGTCTCCCTTGTTTCCTGAACACTGCTGTTATTCTGTTCTTTTTTCAAGATGCCCAGATTTCATATTGTTCAAACACACATGTTTTACAAACAATCTGTGTAGTTAAGGCAATCATCACAGGGTCCTGAGGTGACATATATCCTCCTCAGCTTACAAAGAAAATGGTAGGATTAAGAGATTCAAGACAGACATAAGAAATTACAAAAGTATAAATTTTGGAGAAGTAATAAAATGTCCATGAAATCTTCATATTTTATGTTTTTCTGTCGTGGCTCCAGCCAGTCCCTCCGTTCAAGGTCTCTGACTTCCTGCAACATTTTTTCTCCCTTTCTCTCTATATAAATGTGCCATGGCGATGAAGGCTTGTTCGTTTTCTCGATTTTGGCGCAGGATTCTTCGACTGGTCCAGCACACTAAAAACAAACCGATTAAACAGAGACACATAATTCCAAAATTTATTGCAGTAGAATTTCCAATAGACTTAATCCAAGTCGTGGGGTTTAATCCATAAAGATTTTTTGTCACTTGATCTAACGCCTCAGCTCCAGGCACAATATTTAAGTGACTCTGAGAGGCTTCAAAAATTTTTTGTTTTAATTTAGAAATGTCTAAAGTGAGATTATCTTCTCTTCCCTGCAAATGGCGTCTTACCATGTCCCAGTGATGTTTAGACTCATTATAAATTTGGGGTGTAATACAAAAATCTGAAGTATTCCAGTCACATTGTAACTGGAAACGATGTTCCAAGCTCATGAGTCTATCTCCCATCCAAATGACAGTTTGTCTAAGGTCATTAATTTGATTTGCCAATTTTTGATCGATACCAGATTGTGAATTCCACAACCTTGTGGAATTCTTTTGCCAATTGTCAACAAACCTTACTGTCTGAACAGAAGAGTGCAATGCGACTCCTGCCACAGCGGCTGTAGATGTGACCGCAATTAATCCCATAATTGCTGCAATTAAAGTAAAAATGAATCTTTTGGATCTATTTAAAATGCCTTTTAATACTTCAGTTAAAATATGGATGGATGGCGAGGCCTCCCATGGTCGATCCATGGACACAGGGATCCACACACCTTCTCTTGCTCTCACTAGCAGAATACGGTGCTGCCAATCAAAAGTCGAATCAATGCAAGTAAACAATCTGCAATTTTTACATGTTATAGTTTGGGAGTCTGGTTTAATAACTATATTTCCTATGACTAACATATAAGGGGGCTTTACACAACTCTGTAAAGGAACTGTTAGACTGGAGTTTAGGTTGATAGAGTAAAATGTCTTATAATCTCTTGTTTCTATAGTTTGGTTTCCAGACCAAATTCTAAGGTGGTATGAAGCCACAGTAAGCCTCCATAATTCTGGATGTTCAGGACCAAAAACAGGACTTATTATTTTTGGTCTTGGAGTAGAGATTCCCTTTTCTCTCCATTTCCAAGGGTATAAAGACTGTAATTTTTTGTGCTCATGTTTGTCTACATTTTTTGTTAAGTCACTATCAACAGTTGGACTCACTAGTGCACTGGGACAGAATTGAGTTTGTCCTGTGCAATCGTGGTAGAATTGACCTCGAGGTGCCCAATCTATAACAGTTCCAAATGTATCGTTTTGTAAAATCACGGCACTATCAGCCACACATTCTTCCCAAACTAAATCTCTTGTTTCTATGGAAATCTCTTTGGGGCAAGGTTTTCCTTTTGGCCTAAATTTTAATGATCTTTGATAAGAGAAGTCTTGTAAATAGTTTACCTGTGGTTTGAGTGACATTCCGCTTACCATGTGATAAGTAAATTTACAGGTGGGATTGAGAGTAGGTACTTCTACCAGCCAATTTTGGATAGCAGGCATTAAACATCCTGGTGCTTTCCCTAGACATATAGGAGGATAACGATACCCAATGGAAATATTTATCATCATTCCTTCTTCCTCCGGTTTGGCAGGGCAACGATCATCTGTGGGACCAGCTACCCACACACTATTATTAACATATATTTCAATAGGATTATCCATCCATGTGACTGCCCGAATTAAGGGTGGGAAAGGCACATAGGCCCAGTAGGTATAATTAGCTGCAGTTGCTCCTGCAGGCATGGGGAGACTTACCACCGTTGATACAACCATTAAAGCTGCAAGCAGCATTTTTTCTGAGGTTTGTGTCACCTTTGTGCTAGCTAGGCTTTTTCTAGCTAACAGTGTCAGCTTCTTTAACTGTGCCCAGGTCGGCAGCTCCGCCTTCTTGGTGTGTGGTGACTTCATCTGTTTTTCTAATATCACCCCTTGACTCATCATGCGAGTCAATGGTGCTCGATTGCGGTGTTTCCGTCTCCGTGGAGGCACTTTTCTTTGCATCTCCGATGGGTTCATTGTAGAACTTCAAATGTCTAGTGGGTATCCAAATAGGAAGCTGATTTTCTCCTGGTGAAACACAAGCAAAACCTCTTCCCCAGGTTATCACCTTCCCTATTTCCCATGTCCTATTTTTGTTGTCTTTCCACCAAATCAGTTTTCCTTCATGTGGACTGTTCTTTTTACCAGTAAGATGTTGTTCTGCAGAAGTAGTAGTCTGATTTCTATAAATGTTTAAAAAATTTAAAGTATAGAGTGCTAGATTAAGCTGCATCTGAGGAGAGGTACACTCCTTACTGTCTCCCCCTTCTTTTTGTTTAACTAACTGAGTTTTGAGTGTTCTATTAGTTCTTTCAACTATGGCCTGTCCTTGGGAATTATAAGGAATTCCTGTTGTATGTGTAATATTCCACTGATTTAAGAATTTTTGGAAAGCTTTACTACAATAACCTGGTCCATTGTCAGTTTTAATTTTTTCTGGAACTCCCATCACAGCAAAACAAGATAATAAATGTTTTTTAACATGGGAAGTACTTTCTCCTGTCTGGCATGTTGCCCATATGAAATGTGAATAAGTATCAACTGTTACATGAACATATGATAATTTCCCAAATGAAGGTACATGGGTAACATCCATTTGCCATAATGCATTAGGACACAGACCTCTGGGATTAACTCCTGCCTCTTGGGTGGGCAGGTGTAGTACTTGACACTGGGTACAATGTTGTACGATATTTTTTGCCTGTTTCCATGTGACATCAAATTTGTTTTTTAACCCTGCTGCATTTACATGGGTCAAAGCATGAAGTTCTTGTGCTTTTATGAATGCAGAGGATACCAGTAAGTCAGCTCGTTCATTTGCTTTAGTTAAAGGTCCTGGTAAATTAGTGTGTGCTCGAATATGAGTAATATAAAATGGGAAATTTCTTCTTCTTACAGTTTGTTGTAACAAATTGAACAGCTGGTTTAACTGATCATCCATGCTATATTTAATTAGAGCTGTCTCAACATGTCTTGTAGCCTGTACTACATATGCAGAATCTGATATAATATTAACAGGTTGATTAAAATCTTTTAACACTGTAATGACTGCAACCAACTCTGCCCTTTGAGCTGATTGGTATTGAGTTTTAATTACTCGCTCTTTTGGCCCTGTGTAAGCTGCTTTTCCATTGCTGGAACCATCAGTAAATACTGTCAGAGCATTTTCTAAAGGTTCATGTCTTGTAATTTTAGGTAAAATCCAAGTAGTCAATTTTAAAAACTGGAAGATTTTTGTTTTGGGGTAATGATTATCAATAATTCCCACAAAATCAGCAAGGCCAATTTGCCATGCACCAGAATTGATAAAGGCTTGTTTAACTTGTTCCTTAGTTAAAGGAACAACTATTTTGTCTGGGTCATTACCACACAATTTTATTATTCGTAATCTTGTCTGACCAATTAATGTAGCTATTTGATCCAAGTACAATGTAAAAGTTTTAATTGTACTGTGAGGAAGGAATGACCACTCCACAAGATCAGTATTTTGAACAATGATGCCTGTTGGAGAATGTGCAGTAGCAAAAATCAAAAGTTGGAGTGGGGCTAAGGAATCTATTCTACTTATTTGCGCTGACTGAATTTTTTCTTCCACTAATTTAATTTCTTTTGTTGCCTCTGGGGTTAATATTCTTCTACTATTTAAATCTGGATCTCCTCTTAGGATAGAGAACAAATTTGACATGGCATAAGTAGGAATGCCTAGAGTTGGCCGAATCCAATTAATATCGCCTAACAATTTTTGAAAGTCATTTAATGTTTTTAATGTGTCTTTTCTTATTTCTATTTTTTGTGGCTTAATTTTTCTATTTTCTATTTGCATCCCTAAATAATGAAAAGGAGCAGAGGTTTGGATCTTATCAGATGCTATTGTTAGTCCTGCGTTGGCAACCTCTGCTTGCAGAAATGTGTAACAGTCAATTAATTTGTCTCTTGTTTCTGCAGCACATAAAATATCATCAACATAGTGAATGATATAACAATCTGAAAATTTGTCTCTAACTGGTTGAAGGACTTGACCTACAAAAGTTTGACAAATAGATGGACTATTAAGCATTCCCTGAGGTAAAACTTTCCACTGAAACCTGGTGGCTGGTTCTTTATTATTTATGGCTGGTATAGTAAAGGCAAATTTTTCACAATCCTGCTCTATCAGAGGAATGGTAAAAAAGCAATCTTTAAGATCAATGATAATTAAAGGCCAGTCTTTTGGGATCATGGCCGGAGAGGGCAATCCAGGTTGGAGAGGCCCCATGGGTTGAATTACAGCGTTTACGGCTCTTAAGTCCATTAACATACGCCATTTGCCTGACTTTTTCTGAATTACAAATACAGGAGAATTCCAGGGTGAGAATGAAGGCTCAATGTGTCCCTTTTCTAATTGTTCCTTTGCTAATAAGTGTAAAGCCTCCAGTTTTTGTTTTGGTAGCGGCCACTGATTTACCCATACCGGTTTTTCTGTTTTCCAAGTTAATGGAATGGGTTTAGGAGGCTCTACAGTGGCCGCCCCTAAAAAGGATACCCTATTCCTTTTCTTTTTTGATTTTTCTTAGTCTCAATTGGGACTTTAATGCCATTTTCATTTTTTCCTAATCCCTTTCCTGGTATATATCCCATTTTAGTCATGATTTTTTGACTCATGGGGCTGTATAATGGAGTGGGCATAACGATTTCTGCACCCCATTGTTGTAACAAATCTCGACCTCATAGATTAACAGGAATTGAAGTAATCATTGGCTGAACAGTACTTTCTTGATTATCTGGCCCTAAACAATGTAAAATCATTGTACTTACATATACTTCTGAAGCTGTGCCTACGCCGACAAGTCTTGTAACAGCCTTTTGTTTAGGCCAATTTTTTGGCCACTGATTTAAAGCAATGACAGAGATATCTGCTCCTGTGTCTATTAACCCTTCAAACTGTTTTCCTTGAATAATGGCCTTACACACAGGTCTGCTCTCAGAGACCAGACTTGCCCAATATGTAGCTTTTCCTGTCAGATCAGTGCTTCCAAACCCTCCTGTTCTTTTTATTTCACTGTTTCCAACTTTAATATAAGGTAGGAGTAATAATTGAGCGATCCTGTCTCCTGGACTGGCACTCCAAGGAATTGAGGAACTAATAACCAATTGAATTTCGCCTTTATAGTCTGAATCAACCACACCAGTATGAATTTGAACTCCTTTTAGATTTAAACTTGATCTTCCTAAGATTAGTCCTACAGTCCCCTCAGGCAATGGGCCGTATACCCCCGTGGGGATTCTTTGTGGGGGCTCCCCTGGAAGCAGAGAGACTGCTTGTAAAGTACATAGATCTACTGCTGCACTGCCACTTGTGGCGGGGGATAATTGCTGTATTGTGATAACTGGCTTATTCCCTGAGACACTTGCGACAGTGGGGGTTGTTGTTCCTGAAAACCCTGAGGAACAAAGGGTTGAATTTTGAATGCCCCAGTTTGTTGCGGGGCCTGAGGCTGGCCCCTCCTCTCGTTTCCCGACAGTGGTTCCCCATTTTTATCATATTTAGAACGACATTGATTACCCCAATGTTTTCCCTTTCTACATCTTGGACATAGGCCAGGTGGCCCTTTATCTGTTGTTGTAGTAACTTGAGTAGCTACCTTTTGTTTATTTGTGACTAGGCAATTCTTTTTTAGATGACCAATTTGACCACAATTATAACATCTTCCCCCAAATGTCTTCACTTGTCCTCCTAAAGCAACTCCTGTGATTGCCTGAGCCATAAGCATAGCTTTATGCATAGCTCCTCCAATTCCATCGCAGGCTTTAACGTACTCTGAGATTACATCTGTTCCTGCGGGAACCCTTCCTTTTAATGGCTTAATGGCTGATTGACAATCTGGATTGGCGTTTTCATATGCCATCAACTCCACTATGACCTTACGGGCATTCTCATCGGTAATTGACTTTTGAGCAGCATCCTGAAGTCTTGCTACAAAATCAGGGTAGGGCTCTTTTGAGCCTTGTCTTACTGTATTAAAGGATGGGCAGGCAGTTCCTGGGTCTTGGATTTTCTCCCAGGCCCTAAGGCAGATAGCCCTGATTTGCTCAATGGCCTCATTTGACATTATTGCTTGTTGGTCAACAGTGCTCCAATTTTGACCTATTCCTAATAGTTGATCTGCATCTATGTTAATTGGAGGATTGGCAGTCCTATTTTTTCGGACCTGCACTTGTGCCCCATCAATCCACCAAGTCTTAAATTGTAAAAATTGAGAGGGTGAGAGTGATGATTTTGCCAGAATCTCCCAATCATAGGGAATGAGTCTATGTCCATGAGCAATGGAATCTAATAATGTTCTTATGTAAGGAGAGTTGGGTCCATATTGTTTTACTCCTTCTTTTATCTCTTTTAGCATTTTTATAGAAAAGGACTGATATCTGGCTTCAGCTACGGGAGGCTCTCCCTCTTGGGCCTCTTCTCCAGGTGGTCTTGTTTCTAATATTACTGGGAATTGCCACGCCTCAATATCTCCCTGTTTTCTTGCTTCATCAATAATTTTATGTATTGCACTACCTTGTGTACTAGGCGGTGCTGTAGGATTAAGTCTCATGGTGGGCGGCTGAGGATATGGCGCCCTGCCCTGTGGCACTGGAAATGCTCCTGGCTGTCCATACTGATTTTCTGGAGGCTGCAGATACTGCAGTTCAGCTGGCGGCCAGTATTGATAGGCTACTGGCGGCTGGGTCTTACTTTCTACCTGCTGATATTGTGGACACTGTATTTGGATTGGCATTGCCGTGACAGAGACTCTATCTTTTTCTATTTGATCTTCTTTTGGAGTTTGTACTTGTTTAACCTGCATTTGAGGTTCTAAGGTTGCAGGCATCTGAGTTGTTGTAAGAGTTGGCCATCGTGGTTTAGACTCTGATGGCTCTGCTAATTTTGGATCTTTTTCCTCTAATTTTAACGTTTCAGGATATATTACCTCCTGTAATTGATTATCGTCAACATTTTGCGTTGACTGAGCCATTACCGGCACTGCTACACATTTACAGTGTGAACTTTCTTTTTCTTTCCGGGATTGTATCCCTGCCTCTTTTTCACAATCTACTGCACAGCTTTTAGGGACATCAGAAATTGAAATGTTATCTTCTTCTGTTTGCAACGGTTCTAAAGCTACTTTAACAATGACCCAATCATTCCATACTGTAAGTGGGATGATTTTATCTTCCCTACTTGCTTGTTTTAATTCTTTGCCAATTTTTTCCCAATCTTTTAGATCTAAAGTTCCCTGTTCTGGAAACCATGGACAAAACTGTTCTATTGTTTGAAAGAGCGTAATTAGATTTTTGGTAGACACTTTAACTCCCCCTCTTTTTAAGAGAATTTTTATAAAGCTGCGATAAGAGGCATATTTACTTTTAGTTTGTCCCATTGTTACCCTAGGTTCTTCCGAGCGCACAAGCTTACCGCAAGGCTGACTGTAGACGTACTCGGGATTCTCTCGTCGACTTGTCCTCAATGACCACGCTCCAGCGTACCTTCACCTTAGAGAAAAGCCCCACGTTGGGCGCCAGATGAAGGGGTGGCCTGCCCCTCCACACCTGTGGGTGCTTCTCGTTAGGTGGAACGAGAGACTTGAGAAAAGAAATAATACACAGAGACAAAGTATAGAGAAAGAAAAGCGGGGCCCAGGGGACCGGTGCTGTGCTTACAGAGGACCCACACCGGCACCGGTCTCTGAGTTCCCTCAGTATTTATTGCTCAAAAGATAAGGGAGTAAATCAGCAGTAAGACATACAGATACACGGAGATGTTACATTTACCAGGGACGGGCAGGAGACAGATGTTTTTCTTTTACTGAGATTTAAGAGAATGGTACCGACCTTCAACCACAAGCTGGCTTTAAGCATTTGCCTAACAAAGCACATTCCTTACAGCCCAAAATCTTTTTAACTTTAATTAGCACAGCGATGTCTCCAGCAAGGACAAGATTGGGGGTAGAGTCACAGATTAACAGCATCTCAAATACAGAGGCAAATGGAGTCTCTTAAATTTGCTTCTTTCTATATAAACACAGTAACAAGCTGACCTCTCTTTTCCCCACACTTTTTTTTCCATTCTGCAAATGTACATTTGGGAGCTCATTGAGGCCAATGGCAAAAAAGTGAATATCCTGATAAAATCCAGAAGGAAGCATTAAAACTTTCTTTTCATTCAGTCGTTTGGAAACACTCTTTTTGGGAAATCTTTGAAGGGATATTTGGGAATGCCTTGAGGCCTGTGATGAAAAAGGAAACATCTTCAGATAAAAACTCGAAAGAATATTTCTGAGAAACTGCTTAGTGATGTGTGCATTAGTCTCACTGAGTTAAAATTTCTTTTTATTAAGCAGTTTGGAAACACTGTTTTTGTATAATCTGCAAATAGACATTTGGGAGCTGAGGAAAATGATAAAAAATATATATATACCGGGATAAAAACTAGAAGAAAGCCATCTGAGAAACCGCTTTGTGAAGTGTGCATTCATCTCACAGTGTTAAAAATTTTTTTGGATCCAGTGGTTGGGAAATGCTGTTTTTGTCCATTCTGCAAATGGACATTTTGAATTTAATTGAGGCCAATGGCTACAAAACAAATATCCCATGATAAAAACTAGAAGGAACAAACTGAGAAACCTTTTTGTGAGGTGTGCATCCATTTCGCTGAATTAAGCCTTTCTTTTCATTAAGAAGTTTGGAAACACAGTTTTTGGAGAATCTGAAACGCCATGTTACAGAGCACATTGAAGCCCATGATAAAACAGGAAACAACTTCACACAAAAACAATAAAGAAGATATCAGAGAAACTGCTTTGTGATATGTGCACTCATCTCAAGTTAAACCTTTCTTTGGACTCTGCAGTTTGGAAACACCATTTTTGTCCATTCTGTGTATGGACATTTGGGAACTCTTTGAGGCCAATTGCGAAAAAGCAAATATCCCAGGATAGAAACTGGAAGGAAGCTATCTGAGAAACCTCTTTGTTTTATGTGCATTCACCTCAAAGAGTTTAACCTTTCTTTTCATTCAGCACTTTGGAAACACTGTTTTGGTAGAATCTGCGAAGGGATATTGGGAGTGCATTGAGACCTATGGTGAAAAAGGAAACCTCTTCAGATAACAACTAGAAAGAAACTTTCTGAGAAACTGTCATGGGTTATGGGCATTTATCCCACAGAGTTAAACCTTTCTTTTGATTCAGCAGATTGGAAACATGGTTTCTGTCCATTATGCGAATGGACGTTTGGAGCTCATTTAGGCCAGTGGTGAAAAAGCAAATATCTCAGGATGAAAACAAGAAGGAAGCTATCTGAGAAACTGCTTCCTGTGGTGTGCATGCATCTCACAGAATTTAACCTTTCTTTACATTCAGTAGCCTAGAAACACTGTTTATGTACAATATGTGAAGGGATATTTGGGAATGCATTGAAGCTTATAGTGAAAAAGTAAACATCTTCAGATAAAAACAAGAAAGAAGCATTCTGAGAAAGTGCTTTCTGATGTGTGCATTCATCTAAGCTAGTTGAAGCTTTCTTTGGATTCAGAAGTTTGTAAACACCGTTTTTGTCCATTCTGCGAATGGACATTAGGGAGGTCATTGAGATCAATGGCAAAATAGCGAATATCCCAGGATAAAAACTTGAAGAAATCTATCTGAGAAATCGCTTTTTGAACTGTGCATTTGTCTCAGAGAGGCAAACCTTTCTCTTCATTCAGCAGCTTGTAAACACTGTTTTTGAAGAATCTGCAAAGGGATATTTGCGAGTGCATTGGAGTCTAAGGTGAAAAGGAAACACCTTCAGATAAAAACTAGTAAGAAGGTTTCTGAGGAATTGCTTTGTGATGGGTGCACTCACATCACAGAGTTAAATGTTTCTTTGGATTCAGCAGTTTGCAAACACTGTTTTTGTCCATTCTTCAAATGGATATTTGGGAGCACATTGAGGCCAATCGTGAAAAAATGAATATGCCAAGATAAAAACTAGGAGGAATCTATCTGCAAAACAGCTTTGTGATGTGATCATTCATCTCGGAGAGTTTATGCTTTCTTTTTCATTCAGCAGTTGGAAACAGTGTTATTCTAGAATCTATGAAGGGATATGTAGAATCGTATTGAGGCTTATGGAGAAAAAGGAAACATCTTCAGAAAAATACTAGAAAGAAGCTTTCTGAGTGTGTGCTTTGGGATGTATGCATTCATTTCATCCAGTAAAACATTTCTTTAGATTCAGCAGTTTGGAAACACTCCTTGTGTCCATTCTGCAAACTGACATTTGGGATGTCATTGAGGCCAATGGAGAAAAAGGGAATTCCCTAGGATAAAAACAAGAAGGAAACTATCTGAGAAACCATGTTGTGATGGTGCATGAAGCTCACGGAGTTAAACTTTTCTTTTCATTCAGCAGTTTGGAAACACTGTTTTTGTAGAATCTGCTTAGGTATATTGAGAGCACATTGAGGCTTATGTTGAAAAAGGAAACACCTTCAGATAAAAACAGGAAAGAAGCTTTCTGAGAAACTGCTTTGTAATGTGTGCATTCGTCCCACAGAGGTAAGCCTTTATTTGGATTTAGCAGTTTGGAAAAACTGTTCTTTTGTTTGTTTGTTTGTTTGTTTTGGTTTCTTTTGTTGTTGTTCTGCGAATATATATTTGGGAGCTCATTGAGAACAACAGTGAAATACAAAAGGTCCCAGGATAAAAACTAGAAGGAAGCTACCTGAGAAACTACTTTGTGAAGTGTACATCTCACAGAGGCAAATCTTTTTTTTTTCATTCAGGAGTTTGGAAACACTGTTTTTGCAGAATCTGCAGAGGGATATTTGGGAGTACACTGAGGCCTATGTTGAAAAAGGAAATATCTTCAGAAAAAAACTATAAAGAAGCTTTGTGAGAAAATGCTTCAGGATGTGTGCTTTCATCTCACAGAGTAAAACGTTTTCTTTGATTTGGGAGTTTGGAAACACTCTGTATCCATACTACAAATGACATTTAGAGCTCATTGAGTCCAAGGGCGAAAAAGGAAACATCTCAGGATAAATGCAATAAGTAATCTATCTGAGAAACTGCTTTGTAAAGTGTGCATTCATCTCGAAGAGTTTCAACTTTCTTTTCTTACAGCATTATGGAAATACTGTTCTTGCTGAATCTGTGAAGGGCTATTTGGGAGCAAATTGAGGCTTATTATGAAAAAGGAAACATCTTCAGATACAAACAAGAAAAGAGATTTCTAGGAAACTGCTTTTTGATGTGAGCATTCATCTCACAGAGTTAAAGCTTTCTTTGGATTCAGCAGTTTGGAAAAGCTGATTTTGTGGTGTCTGAGAAGTAATAGTTGGGAGTGCATTGAGGCTGATGGTGGATTAGAAAATATGCACAGATAAAAACTAGAAAGAAGATTTCTGGTAGACTGTTTTGTGATGGGTGAATTACACTCACAGAGTTAAGTCTTTCGTTTCATTCAGGAGTTTGCTAACACAGTTTTTGTGGAATATTCAATGGGATATTCGGGAGTGGATAGAGGCCAATGTTGAAAAGGAATTATCTTCAGGTAAAAACTGGAGAGAAAGTTTCTGATAACTCTTTTGTGATGTGTGCATTCATCTCATAGTGGTAAGGCTTCCTGTTGAGAGAGTACTTTGGCATCATTGTTTTTGTGGTGTGTGAGAAGGGATATTTGGGAGCACATGATAGCCGATGGTGGAAAAGAAAATATCCTGAGATAAAAACTAGAAAGAAGGTTTCTGAGAAATTTATTTGTGATGGCTGAATTCATCACACAGAGTTACAACTTTTTTTTTGAGCAGTTTGGTGGCACTGTTTTTATGGAAAATGCAAAGGGATATTCAGATACTCCTGAAGGCCTACAGTGGAAAAGGAAATAAATTCTGATAAATACTAGAGACAAATTTTTCGAGAAACGGATTTGTGATGTGTGTATTCATCTCAAAGTGTTTAAACTTTTTGTTGATTGAGCAGTTCTGCGTCACTGTTTTGGTGGTATCTGAGAGGAGTGATTTTTGAGCACATTGAAGCCTATGGTGAAAAAGGATATATACTCAGATTTAAAGTAGAAAGAAGTTTTCTGAGAACCTGCTTTGTGATAGGTGAATTCATCTCACAGAGTTACACCTTTCTTTTCATTGAGAAGTTTGGTAACACTGATTTGTGGAATGTCCAAAGTGATATTCGGGAGTGCAAAGAGTCCAATGGCGAAAAAGGAAATATCTTCAGGTAAAAAATGGAGAGAAGGTCTCTGAGAAACTGCGTTGTGATGTGTGCATTCACCTCACAGAACTAAGCGTTTCTGTTGAGGGAGCACTTTGGCATCACTGTTTTTGTGGTGTCTGAGAAGGGATATTTGGGAGCACATTGAAGTCTATTGTTTAAAAGGAAATATCCACATATAAATACTAGAAAGAAGCTTTCTGAGAAACAGTTTTGTGATGTGTGAATTCATCTCACAGTTACACCATTCTTTTCGCGGAATAGATTTTTAGCACTGTTTTTGGGGAATCTGAGAAGGAATGTTTTGGGTCACATTGAAGCCTATGGAGACAAAGGAAATAATCTCAATTAAAAACTAGAAAGAATATTTCTGAGAAACGAATTCATCATGTATAAATTCATCTCACAGAGTTACAACGTAGTTTCCAATGAGTAATTTGTTGACACAGTTTTCATGGGATCTGCAATAGGATATTTGGGAGTGCATTGAAGCCTATGGTGACAAAGGAAATATCCTCAGACAAAAACCAAAAAGAAGTTTTCTAAGAAACTGCTTTGTGATTTGTGAATTCATCTCACAGAGTTGCACCTTTCTGTTCAAAAGCTGATTTTGTCCATTCTGTGAAGGGACAATTGGGAGCTCTTTGAGACCAATGGCTAAATAACAAACATCCCAGGATAAAAATGAGAAGGAAGATCTGATAAGCTGCTTTGTGAAGTGTGCATTCATTTCACAAAGGCAAATGTTTCTTTTAATTCAGCAGTTTGGAAACATAGTTTTTGTAGAAACTGTGAAGAGATATTTCAGTGCATATGGAGGCTAATGAGGAAAAAGGAAACATCTTCAGATAAAAACAAGAAAGAAGCTTTCTGAGAAATGGCTTTGGGATGTATGCTTTCATCACATCGAGTTAAACCTTTATTTGGATTCAAATGTTTGGAAACACGGTTTTTGTCCTTCTGCGAATGGATGTTTGTGAGCTCATTGAGGCCAATGGCGAAAAAACAAATATCCCAGGATAAAAACAAGAATGAAGCTAACTGAGAAACCACTTTGTGATGTGTGCATTAACCTCACAGAGTTAAACCTTTCTTTTCATTCAGCAGTTTGGAAACACTGTTTTTGTAGAATTTGCAAAGAAATGTTTGGGAGCACATTAAGGCCTATGGTGAAACTGGAAACATCTTCAGAGAAAAACCAGAAGGAAGAATTTGAGAAAGTGCTTTGTGATGTGTGCATTCATCTCAGAGAGTTTTACCCTTCTTTGAATTCAGCAGTTTGGAAACACTGTTTTTGTCTATTCTATGAATGGATATTTGGGAGCTCATTGAGGTCAATGGCAAAAAAGTGAATATCCCATGATAAAAAACTAGAGGGAAGCGATCTGAGAAACTACTTTGTGACGTCTGTATGCATGTCACTGAGTTAAAACTTCCTTTTCATCAAGCAGTTTGGAAACACTGTTTTTGTAGAATTTGCAAAGGGATATTTGGGAGCACATTGAGGCTTATGGTGAAAAAGGAAACATGTTCAGATAAAAACTAGAAAGAATCTTTCTGAGATATTGTTTTGTGATGTGTGTATACATCTCACAGAGTCAAAACTTTCTTTGGATTCAGCAGTTTGGAAAAAATGTTTTTGTCCATTCTGTGAACACACTTTGAGAGCTCATTGACACCAATGGTGAAAAAGCAAATATTCCAGGTTAAAAACAAGAGGGAAGCTATCTGAGAAACAGCTTTGTAAAGTGTACATTCATCACACATATTAACACTTTTCTTTTCATTCAGCTGTTTGGAAACACTGCTTTTGAATTATCTGCAAAGGGATATTTGGGAGCACATTGAGGCCTATGGTGAAAAAGGTGACATTTCATATAAATCAAGAAAGAAGTTTTCGGACAAACTAGTTTCTAATGTGTTCATTCATCTCACAGAGATAAACCTTTCTTTGTTTTCTGCAGTTTGGAAACACTGTTTCTGTAAACTCTACAAAGGGATATTTAGGAGTGCATTGAGGCCTATGATGAAAAAGAAAAAACTTCAGATAAAAAAAGAAAGATCATTCTGAGAAACTATTTTATGATCTGTGCCTTCATCTCACATAGTTAAAGCATTCTTTGGATTCAGCAGTTTGGAAACATTGCTTTTGTCCATTCTATGAATGGACATTTGTGAGCTTATAGAGGCCAATGGCAAAAAAGTGAAACCCCAGGAAGAAAACTAGAAGGAAACTATGGGAGAAACTGGTTTGTGATGTGTGCATTTATTTTGCCAATTTAAATCTTTCTTTCATTCAGCAGTTTGGAAACACTGTTTTTGTGGAATCTTCAAGGGGATTCCTGGGAGAGCATTGAGACTTATGGTGAAAAACGAAATATGTTCAGAGAAAAACTAGAAAGAATCTATCGAAGAATCTGCTTTGTGATGTGTGCATTCATCTTATAGAGCTAAGGCTTCCTCTTGATTGAGCAGTTTGGAAACACTGTTTTTTTAGAATCTGTGAAGGGATATTTGGGAGAGCATTTTGGACTACAGTTTTAAGAAAACATCTTCAGATAAAAACTGGAAAATAGCTCTCTGAGAAACTGCTTTGTGATGTCTGCATTCATCTCACAGAGTTAAACCATTATTTATATTCAACAGTTTGGAAACACTGTTTTTATGGAATCTGCAGAGGGATAACTCTGGACCCTTTGAGGCCTATGGTGAAAAAGAAAATATCTTCAGATAAAAACAAAAGTAAATGATTTCTGAGAAACTGCTTTGTGATGTGCTTATTCATCTCACAGAGTTAAACATTTCTTTGGATTCAGCAGTTTGGAAACACTGTTTTTGTCTATTCTGCAAATGGACATTTGGGTGCTCACTGAGGCCAATGTTGATAAAGTGAAAATCACACTATAAAAACTACAAGGAACCTATCTGAGAAACCACTTTGTGATGTCAGCATGCATCTCACAGAGGTAAACCATTCTTTTAATTCAGCAGTTTGAATGTACTGTTTTTGTAGAATCTGCAAAGTGATATTTAGGAGTGCATTGAGGCCTATGGTAAAAAGGGAATCATCTATAATAAAAACAGGAAAGAATATTTCTGAGAAACTGCTTTGTGATGTGTACATTTATCTCAAAGAGTTAAACCTCTCTTTGGATTCTGCAGTTTGGAAACATTTTTTTTTCCATGCTTGGAATGGACATTTGGGAGCTCATTGAGATCAATGGTGGAAAAGCTAATGTCTCAGGATGAGAAGTAGAAGGAAGCCATCTGAGAAATCGTTGTGTGATGTGTGCACTCATCTCTGAGTTAAACCTTTTTATGGATTCAGCAGTTTGGAAACACTGTTTATGTTCATTCTGCAAATGGACTTTTAGAAGCTCATTGAGGTCAACAGCAAAAAAGTGAATGTCCTGGGATAAAAACTAGAAGGAAGCTATATGTGAAACCACTTTGTTATGTGTGCATTCATCTTTCAGAGTTAAACCTTTCTTTTCTTTCAGGAGTTTTGAAACACTGTTTTTGTAGAATCTGCACAGGGATAATTGGGAGATCATATTCAGATTATTCATATTCAGATTAAAAGAAGAAATAAGCTTTCTGAAGAACTGCTTTCAGATGAATTCATTCATCTCACAGTGTTAAACCTTTTTTTCATGAGCAGATAGGAAATACTGTTTTTGTAGAATCTGCAAAGCGATATTTGGGAGCATACAGAGGTCTATAGTGAAAAAGGAAATATCTTCAAATAAAAAATACAAAGAAGCTTTCTGAGAAATTGCTTTGTGGTGTGTGCATTCATCTCACAGAGGTAAACCTATCTTTGCATTCAGGAGTTTGGAAACACTGTTTTTGTCCATTCTGCAAATGGACATTTGGGAGCTCATTGTGGCCAATGGCAAAAATCGAATAACCCAGGATAAAAACTGGAAGAAACAACTCGGTGATGTGTGCATTCATCTCACAGAGTTAAATCTTTCTTTTCATTCAGCTGTTTGGAAACAGTGTTTCTGCAGAATCTGCAAAGGGATATTTGGGAGTGCATTAAGGCCTATGGGAAAAAGGAAATACCTTCAGTTAAAAACAGGAAAGAAGGTTTCTGAGAAATTGCTTTGTTTTGCTTGCATTCATCACAGTGAATTAAACCTTCCTTTGAATTCATAAGTTGGGAAACAGTGTTTTCTTCCATTCTGTGAATGGACATTTTGGAGCTCATTGAGGCCAATGGTGAAAAAGTGAATATCCCAGGATGAAAACCGGAAGGAAGCTATGTGAATATCCTCTCTATGAAGTGTACATTTATCTCTCAGAGTTACACATTTCTTTTCATTTGGCAGTTTGGAAACATTGTTTTTGTAGAATCTGAGATGGGATATTTGGGAGTGTATCGAGACCTATGGTGAAAAAAGAAACCCCTTCACATAGAAAGCAGAAAGTAGCTTTCTCAGAAACTGTTTTGTGATGTTTGCATTTATTTCATAGAGCTAAAATTTTCTTTGCATTCAGCACTTCAGAAACACTGTGTTTTACATTCTGCATAAAGACATTTGGGAGCTCACTGAGGCCAAAGAGGAAAAAGTGAATATCCAGGGTAAAAACTAGAAACAAGCTGTATTAGAAACCTCTTTGTGATGTGTGCATTCGTCTCGCAGAGTTAAACCTTTCTTTTCATTCAACAGTTTGGATAGAGTGATTTTGGAGAATCTGCAAAAGGGCATTTGGTAGCACATGATAGCCTGTGGTGAAAAATGAAACATTTTAAGATAGAAACAAGAAAGAAGCTATCTGAGAAACTGCACTGTGATGTGTGCATTCATCTCACATAGTTAAACATTTCTTTGGATTCAGTAGTTTGGAAACACTGTTTTTGTCCATTCTCTGAATAGACATTTGGAGCTCATTGACCAAATAGCGATAAAGCGAATATCCCCAGATAGAAACTATAAGCAAACTAAGTGAGAAACCGTTTTGGTGTGTTTCCATTCATCTCACAGAGTTAAACCTTTCTTTTCATTCAGCAACTTGGAATCATTATTTTTATAAAACCTGTGAAGGGATTTTTGGGAGTGCACTGCAGCCTATGGTGAAAAAGGAAACATCTTCAGATAAAAACTAGAAAGAAGCTTTTTGAGAAACTGCTTTTTGATGTGGACATTCATCTCACAGAATTAAACCTTTCTTTGGATTCAGCAGTTTGGTAACACTCTTTTAGTTCTTTCTGCAAATGTACACTTTGGAGCTCATTGAGGCCAATGTCAAAAAGCAAATATCCAAGAATAAAAACTAGAAGGAATTTCTCTGAGCAACTTATTTGTTATGTGTGCATTTATCTCACAGAGTTACATCTGTCTTTTCATTCAGCAGATTGGAAACAGTGTTTTTGAACAACCTCTGAAGGGATATTTGGGAGCACCTTGAGGGCTATGGTGAAAAAGGAAATAACTTCATATAAAAACTTGAAAGAAGTGTCTTAGAAACTACTTTGAGATGTATGCATTCATCTCCAGGAGATGAATGCATACATCTAGTGATTCAGCAGTTTAGAAACACTATTTTTGTCTATTCTGCAAAGGGACGTTTAGGAGCTCATTGAGGTCTATGGCAAAATATTTACGGATAAAAATGACAAGGAAGCTATCTCAGGAACTGATTTGGGATGCATGCATTCTCTTCACAGAGTTAAAACTTTCCTTTCATTCAGCATCAAGAAACTCTGTTTTTGTAGAATCTGCGAAGGGATATTTTGAAGTGCTTTGGGATCTATGGTGAAAATGGAAATATCTTCAGATAAAAACAAGAAAGAAACTTTCTGAGAAACTGCTTTGTGATATGCACATTCATCTCACAGAGTTAAACCATTCTTTGCATTCAACAGTTTAGAAACACTGTTTTTGTCTATTCTGCAAATGGACATTTCAGAGCTCATTGAGGCCAAAGCAGACAACGAGAATACCCCAGGATAAAAATTAGAAGGAATCCATCTAAGAAACAGGTTTGTGATGTGTGCATTCAACTCACAGAGCTAAACCTTTCTTTTGATTCAGCAGTTTGGAAACACTGTTTTACTCCATTCTGCAAATGGACATTTGGGAGCTCGTTGAGGCCAATGGCAAAAAAGGGAATATTGCATGATAAAAACTAGAAGGAAGCTATCTTAACAACCATTTTGTGATGTATGCATTCATCACGCAGAGTTCCAACTTTCTTTTCATTCAGCAGTTTGGTAAGACTGTTTTTGTAGAATTTGTGAAGGGATATTTGGAGCGCATTAAGGCATATGGTGAAAAATTAAGCATCTTCAGGTAAAAACTGCAAGGAAGCTTTCTGAGAAACTGCTTTATGACGTATGCATTCAACTCACAGAGTTAACACTTTCTTTGTACTCAGCAGTTTGGAAACACAGTTTTTGTCCATTCTTAAAATGGACCTTTTGGAGATGAGTGTGGCCAATGGTGAAAAAGTGAATATCCCAGGATAAAAATTGGAAGGAAGTTCCCTGAGAAACCGCTTTGTGATGTGTGCATTCATCATGCAGATTTAAACCTTTATTTTCATTCAGCAGTTTGGAAACACTGTTTTTATAGGATCTGTGAAGGGATATTTGGGCATGCATTGAGGCCTATGGTGAAAAAGGAAACATCTTAAGATAAAAACAAGAAAGAATCTTTCTGAAAAACTGCTTTGTGATGTGGGCATTCATCTCACAGACTTAAACCTTTCTTTGGGTTCAACAATTTGGAAACACTGTTTTTGTCCAGTCAGTTAATGGACATTATGGAGCTCACTGAGGCCATTGGTGAACCAGTGTATATTGCAGGATAAAAGCTACAAGCAAGCTCTCTGAGGTATCTGTTTGTGACGTGAGCATTCACCTCACAGAGTTAAACCTTTCTTTTCATTCAGCAGTTTGGAAACACTGCTTTTGTAGAATCTGTGAAGGGCTATTTGAGAGTGCATTGAGGTCTATTGTGATAAAGGAAACATCCTCATATAAAAACAAGAAGGAAGCTTTCTGAGAAACTGCTTTGTGATGTGTTCATTCTTCTCACAGAGTTAACCCATTCTTTCAATTCAGCAGTTTGGTAAAACTGTTTTTGTTCATTCTTCGAATGGACATTTGGGAGTTTATTGAGATCAATGGCAAAAACAGAATATCCCTGTAAAAAAAATAGAAGGAAGCTTTCAGAGAAGCTGCTTTGTGGTGTGTGTATTCATCTCACAGAGTTAAACTTTTCTCTGGATTCAGCAGTTTGGAAACACTGCTTTTGTCCATTCTAGGACTGGACATTTGGGAGCTCATTGAGGCCAATGGTGAAAAAGTGAATATCCCAGGATATAAACTAGAAAGAAGATCTCTGAGACACTACTTTGTGATGTGTGCATTTAATTTGCAGAGTTAAATATTTATTTTTATTCAGCTATTTGGAAAACTGTTTCTGTAGAATCTCTGAAGGGACATTTTGGAGGGCATAGAGGACTATCGTGAAAAAGGAAACATCTTCAGGTAAAAACTAGAAGAAAGCTATCTGAGAAACTGCTTTTTGGTGTGTTCATCTCATAAAATTAAACCTTTCTTTTCATTCAGCAATTTGAAAAAACTGTTTTTGTAGAATCTGCGAAGTTACATTTGGGAGCTCAATGAGGCCTATGGTGGAAAAGGAAACATCATAGGATAAAAACTAGAAAGATGCTCTCTGAGAAACTGCTTTGTGATGTGTGCATTCATCTCACAGAGTTAAACAATTCTTTGTATTCCTCAGTTTGGAAACAGTACTTTTTTCCATTCTGTGAAAGGACATTTCAGAGCTCATTGAGGCCAATGGGAGAAAAGGGAATATCCCAGGATAAAAACTAGACTGAAACTCTTTTTTGATGTGTGCATTCATCTCATGGAGGCAAACTTTCATTCTCATTTATAAGTTTTGAAACACTGATTTTGTGGAATCTCCAATGGGTTATTTGGGAGAGCATTGAGACCAAAGGTGAAAAATGAAATATACTCAGATAAAAAGTAAGAAAAGAAGCTTTCTGGGGCGGAGCAAGATGGCCGAATAGGAACAGCTCCAGTCTCCACCTCCCAGCACGAGCGACACAGAAGACCGGTGATTTCTGCATTTTCAACTGAGGTACTGGGGTCATCTCTCTAGGGAGTGCCGGACAATCGGTGCGGGTCAGCTGCTGCAGCCTGACCAGCGTAAGCTGAAGCAGGGCGAGGCATCGCCTCACCTGGAAGCGCAAGGGGGAAGGAAATCCCTTTTCCTAGCCAGGGGAACTGAGACACACACCACCTGGAAAATCGGGTAACTCCCACCCCAATACTGCGCTTTAAGGAAACAGGCACACCAGGAGAATATATCCCACACCTGGCCGGGAGGGTCCCACGCCCACGGAGCCTCCCTCACGGCTAACACAGCCGTCTGCGGCGATCTATCCGCAAGGCAGCAGCGAGGCTGGGGGAGGGGCGCCCGCCATTGCTGAGGCTTAAGTAGGTAAACAAAGCTGCTGGGAAGCTCGAACTGGGTGGAGCTCACAGCAGCTCAAGGAAGCCTGCCTGTCTCTGTAGACTCTACCGCTGCGGACAGCGCACAGCTGCAGTCCATTAGGGAAAGAGCGGGCCGCTGCAGACCCGAACGACTCTGTCTGACGGCTTTGGGGAGAGCCGTGGATCTCCTAACGCGGAGGTTGAGATCTGAGAACGGACAGACTGCCTGCTCAGGTGGGTCCCTGACCCCTGAGTAGCCTAGCTGGGAGACATCCCCCACTAGGGGCAGTCTGATACCCCACACCTCACAGGGTGGCGTCACCCCTGAGAGGAAACTTCCAAAGAAAGAATCAGACAGGTACACTCGCTGTTCAGCAATATTCTATCTTCAGCAACCTCTGCTGCTGATACCCAGGCAAACAGGGTCTGGAGTGGACCTCAAGCAATCTCTAAGAGACCAACAGACAGTCCTTCTGACTGTCAGACGGAAAACTATCAAACAGGAAGGACACCTATACCAAAACCCCATCAGTACGTCACCATCATCAAAGTCCAGAGACAGATAAAACCACAAAGATGGGGAAGAAGCAGGGCAGAAAAGCTGGAAATTCAAAAAATAAGAGCACATCTCCCCCTGCAAAGGAGCGCAGCCCATCGCCAGCAACGGATCAAAGCTGGTCAGAGAATGACTTTGACGAGATGAGAGAAGAAGGCTTCAGTCCATCAAACCTCTCAGAGCTAAAGGAGGAATTACGTACCCAGCGCAAAGAAACTAAAAATCTTGAAAAAAAAGTGGAAGAATTGACAGCTAGACTAATTAATGCAGAGAAGATCATAAACGAAATGACAGAGATGAAAACCATGACACGAGAAATACGTGACAAATGCACAAGCTTCGGTAACCGACTGGATCAACTGGAGGAAAGAGTATCAGCGATTGAGGATCAAATGAATGAAATGAAGTGAGAAGAGAAACCAAAAGAAAAAAGAAGAAAAAGAAATGAACAAAGCCTGCAAGAAGTATGGGATTATGTAAAAAGACCAAATCTACGTCTGATTGGGGTGCCTGAAAGTGAGGGGGAAAATGGAACCAAGTTGGAAAACACTCTTCAGGATATCATCCAGGAGAACTTCCCCAACCTAGTAGGGCAGGCCAACATTCAAATTCAGGAAATACAGAGAACGCCACAAAGATACTCCTCCAGAAGAGCAACTCCAAGACACATAATTGCCAGATTCACCAAAGTTGAAATGAAGGAAAAAATCTTAAGGGCAGCCAGAGAGAAAGGTCGGGTTACCCACAAAGGAAGCCCATCAGAATAACAGCAGACCTCTCGGCAGAAACTCTACAAGCCAGAAGAGAGTGGGGGCCAATATTCAACGTTCTTAAAGAAAAGAATTTTCAACCCAGAATTTCATATCCAGCCAAACTAAGCTTCATCAGTGAAGGAGAAATAAAATCCTTTACAGATAAGCAAATGCTTAGAGATTTTGTCACCACCAGGCCTGCCTTACAAGAGACCCTGAAGGAAGCCCTAAACATGGAAAGGAACAAGCGGTACCAGCCATTGCAAAAACATGCCAAAATGTAAAGACCATCGAGGCTAGGAAGAAACTGCATCAACTAACGAGCAAAATAACCAGTTAATATCATAATGACAGGATCAAGTTCACACATAACAATATTAACCTTAAATGTCAATGGACTAAATGCTCCAATTAAAAGACACAGACTGGCAAACTGGATCAAGAGTCAAGACCCATCAGTCTGCTGTATTCAGGAGACCCATCTCACATGCAGAGACATACATAGGCTCAAAATAAGGGATGGAGGAAGATCTACCAAGCAAATGGAGAACAAAAAAAAGCAGGGGTTGCAATCCTAGTCTCTGATAAAACAGACTTTAAACCATCAAAGATCAAAAGAGACAAAGAAGGCCATTACATAATGGTAAAGGGATCAATTCAACAGGAAGAGCTAACTCTCCTAAATATATATGCACCCATACAGGAGCACCCAGATTCATAAAGCAAGTCCTTAGAGACCTACAAAGAGACTTAGACTCCCATACAATAATAATGGGAGACTTCAACACTCCACTGTCAACATTAGACAGATCAACGAGACAGAAAGTTAACAAGGATATCCAGGAATTGAACTCATCTCTGCACCAAGCGGACCTAATAGACATCTATAGAACTCTCCACCCCAAATCAACAGAATATACATTCTTCTCAGCACCACATCGCACTTATTCCAAAATTGACCACATAATTGGAAGTAAAGCACTCCTCAGCAAATGTACAAGAACTGAAATTATAACAAACTGTCTCTCAGACCACAGTGCAATCAAACTAGAACTCAGGACTAAGAAACTCAATCAAAACCACTCAACTACATGGAAACTGAACAACCTGCTCCTGAATGACTACTGGGTACATAACGAAATGAAAGCAGAAATAAAGATGTTCTTTGAAACCAATGAGAACAAAGATACAACATACCAGAATCTCTGGGACACATTTAAAGCAGTGTGTAGAGGGAAATTTATAGCACTAAATGCCCACAAGAGAAAGCAGGAGAGATCTAAAATTGACACTCTAACATCACAATTAAAAGAACTAGAGAGGCAAGAGCAAACACATTCAAAAGCTAGCAGAAGGCAAGAAATAACTAAGATCAGAGCAGAACTGAAGGAGATAGAGACACAAAAAACCCTCCAAAAATCAATGAATCCAGGAGTTGGTTTTTTGAAAATCAACAAAATTGACAGACCGCTAGCTAGACTAATAAAGAAGAAAAGAGAGAAGAATCAAATAGACGCAATAAAAAATGATAAAGGGGATATCACCACCGACCCCACAGAAATACAAACAACCATCAGAGAATACTATAATGCCTCTACGCAAATCAACTAGAAAATCTAGAAGAAATGGATAATTTCCTGGACACTTACACTCTTCCAAGACTAAACCAGGAAGAAGTTGAATCCCTGAATAGACCAATAGCAGGCTCTGAAATTGAGGCAACAATTAATAGCCTACCCACCAAAAAAAGTCCAGGACCAGATGGATTCACAGCTGAATTCTACCAGAGGTACAAGGAGGAGCTGGTACCATTCCTTCTGAAACTATTTCAATCAATAGAAAAAGAGGGAATCCTCCCTAACTCTTTTTATGAGGCCAACATCATCCTGATACCAAAGCCTGGCAGAGACACAACAAAAAAAGAGAATTTTAGACCAATATCCCTGATGAACATCGATGCAAAAATCCTCAATAAAATACTGGCAAACCGGATTCAGCAGCACATCAAAAAGCTTATCCACCATGATCAAGTGGGCTTCATCCCTGGGATGCAAGGCTGGTTCAACATTCGCAAATCAATAACGTAATCCAGCATATAAACAGAACCAAAGACAAGAACCACATAATTATCTCAATAGATGCAGAAAAGGCTTTTGACAAAATTCAACAGCCCTTTATGCTAAAAACGCTCAATAAATTTGGTATTAATGGAACGTACCTCAAAATAATAAGAGCTATTTATGACAAACCCAGAGCTAATATCATACTGAATGGGCAAAAACTGGAAAATTTCCCTTTGAAAACTGGCACAAGACAGGGATGCCCTCTCTCACCACTCCTATTCAACATAGTGTTGGAAGTTCTGGCTAGGGCAATCAGGCAAGAGAAAGAAATCAAGGGTATCCAGTTAGGAAAAGAAGAAGTCAAATTGTCCCTGTTTGCAGATGACATGATTGTATATTTAGAAAACCCCATCGTCTCAGCCCAAAATCTCCTTAAGCTGATAAGCAACTTCAGCAAAGTCTCAGGATACAAAATTAATGTGCAAAAATCACAAGCATTCTTATACACCAGTAACAGACAACAGAGAGCCAAATCAGGAATGAACTTCCATTCACAATTGCTTCAAAGAGAATAAAATACCTAGGAATCCAGCTTACAAGGGATGTAAAGGACCTCTTCAAGGAGAACTACAAACCACTGTTCAGTGAAATCAAAGAGGACACAAACAAATGGAAGAACATACCATGCTCATGGATAGGAAGAATCAATATCGTGAAAATGGCCATACTGCCCAAGGTGATTTATAGATTCAATGCCATCCCCATCAAGCTACCAATGACTTTCTTCACAGAATTGGAAAAAACGGCTTTAAAGTTCATATGGAACCAAAAAAGAGCCCGCATTGCCAAGACAATCCTAAGTCAAAAGGACAAAGCTGGAGGCGTCACGCTACCTGACTTCAAACTATACTACAAGGCTACAGTAACCAAAACAGCATGGTACTGGTACCACAACAGAGATATAGACCAATGGAACAGAACAGAGTCCTCAGAAATAATACCACACATCTACAGCCATCTGATCTTTGACAAACCTGAGAGAAACAAGAAATGGGGAAAGGATCCCTATTTAATAAATGGTGCTGGAAAAATTGGCTAGCCATAAGTAGAAAGCTGAAACTGGATCCTTTCCTTACCCCTTATACGAAATTAATTCAAGATGGATTAGAGACTTAAATGTTAGACCTAATACCATTAAAACCCTAGAAGAAAATCTAGGTCGTACCATTCAGGACATAGGCATGGGCAAGGACTTCATGTCTAAAACACCAAAAGCAACGGCAGCAAAAGCAAAAATTGACACATGGGATCTAATTAAACTAAAGAGCTTTTGCACAGCTAAAGAAACTACCATCAGAGTGAACAGGCAACCTACAGAATGGGAAAAAATTTTTGCAACCTAGTCATCTGACAAAGGGCTAATATCCAGAATCTACAAAGAACTCAAACAAATATACAAGAAAAAAACAAACACCCCATCAAAAAATGGGGAAAGGATATGAACAGACATTTCTCAAAAGAAGACATCCATACAGCCAACAGACACATGAAAAAATGCTCATCATCACTCGCCATCAGAGAAATGCAAATCAAAACTACAATGAGATACCATCTCACACCAGTTAGAATGGCAATCATTAAGAGTCAGGAAACAACAGGTGTTGGAGAGGATGTGGAGAAATAGGAACACTTTTACACTGTTGGTGGGATTGTAAACTAGTTCAACCATTATGGAAAACAGTATGGCGATTCCTCAAGGATCTAGAACTAGATGTACCATATGACCCAGCCATCCCACTACTGGGTATATACTCAAAGGATTATAAATCATGCTGCTATAAAGACACATGCACACGTATGTTTATTGCGGCACTATTCACAATAGCAAAGACTTGGAATCAACCCACATGTCCATCTGTGACAGACTGGATTAAGAAAATGTGGCACATATACACCATGGAATACTATGCAGCCATAAAAAGGATGAGTTTGCATCCTTTGTAGGGACATGGATGCAGCTGGAACCATCATTCTTAGCAAACTATCACAAGAAGAGAAAACCAACACCGCATGTTCTCACTCATAGGTGGGAACTGAACAATGAGATCACTTGGACTCGGGAAGGGGAACATCACACACTGGGGCCTATCATGGGGAGGGGGGAGGAGGGAGGGATTGCATTGGGGAGTTATACATGATATAAAGTCATGCACATGTACCCTAGAACTTAAAGTATAAAAAAAAAAAAAAAAAAAGAAGCTTTCTGAGAAACTGCTTTGTGTTGTGTGCATTCACGTCACAGAGTTAAACATTTATTGGATTCAGCAGTTTGGAAACATTGCTTTTGTCCATTCTGTAAATGGACATTTGGGAGTTCATTGAGACCAATGGCTTAAAAGCAATAATCCCTGGGTAAAAACTAAAAGGAAGCTCTCTGAGAAACCACTTTGTGATGTTTGCATTCTTCTCGCAGTTAAACTTTTCTTGTCCTTCAACTGTTTGGAAACACTGTTTTTATAGAATCTGCAAAGTGATATTTTGGGCCTATATTGAGGCCTATGGTGAAAAAGGAAACATCTTCGGATAAAAAAAAGAAAGAAACTTTCTGAAAACAGTTTGGTGTTGTATGCATTCATCTCACAGAGTTAAACCTTCTTGGGATTCAGCAAATTGGAACACTGTTTTTGTCCATTTTGCAAATTGACATTTGGGAACTCATTGATTACAATTGCAAAAATGTGAATTTCACAGGATAAAAACTAGAAGGAAGCTATCTGAGAAACTGCTTTCTGATGTGTGCATTAATCTCGCAAAGTTAAACCTTTATTTTCACTCGACAATTTTGAAACATTGTTTTTGTGGGATCTGAGAAGGAATATTTGGTAGTGCATTGAGGCCTATGGTGAAAAGGGAAGCAATAAGAAAAATTATTTCTGGGAAGCTGCTTTATGAAGTGTGCATTCATTTCACAGAGTAAACCTTTCTTTGGATTTGGCAATTCGGAAACACTTTCCTTGTCCATTTTGTGAATGGACATTTGGGAACTCATTGGGGCCATTGGCGAAAAAGTGAATACCTCCAGATAAAAACTACAAGAAAGCTAAGTGAGAAATTGTTAAAAAGGAAATATCCTAAGATTAAAAACTAGAACAAAGCTTACTGAAAAACTGCTTTCTGATGTATAAATTCATCTCACAGAGTTACACCATTCTTTTCATTGAGCAGTTTGATAACACTGTTTTCGTGGCATCTGCAATAGGATATTTGGGAGCATATTGAACCCGCAGGTGAAAAAGGATATATCCTCAGATGAAAATAAAAAAGAAGCCTTGTGAGAAACTGCTTTGTGATGCATGAATTCAACTCACAGAGTTACACTCTTCTTTTCATTGTTCAGTTTGTTAACACTGTTTTCTTGGAATCCACAATGAGATGTTTTGGAGCTCATTGAAGCTTATACTGACAAAGGAAATATCCTCAGACAAAAATGATAAAGAAGCTTTCTGAGAAACTGCTTTGTGAAGTGTGAATTCATCTCACAGAGATACATTTTTCTTTTCTTGAAGCAGTTTGTTAGCACTGTTTTTGGGTAATCTCAGAAGGGATATTTTGGATCACATTGCAGCCTACAGTGACAAAATAAATATCCTCAGATAAAAAGTAGATGGAAGCTCTCTAAGAAAATTCTTTCCTCCAAAAAATCAATGAATCCAGGAGTTGGTTTTTTGAAAAGATCAACAAAATTGACAGACCACTAGCAAGACTAATAAAGAAGAAAAGAGAGAGGAATCAAATAGATGCAATAAAAAACGATAAAGGGAATATCACCACTGACCCCACAGAAATACAAACTACCATCAGAGAATACTATAAACACCTCTACACAAATAAATGAGACAATCTAGAAGAAATGGATAATTTCCTGGACACTTACACTCTTCCAAGACTAAACCAGGAAGAAGTTGAATCCCTGAATAGACAAATAGCAGGCTCTGAAATTGAGGCAATAATTAATAGCCTACCAACGAAAAAAAGTCCAGGACCAGATGGATTCACAGCTGAATTCTAACAGAGGTACAAGCAGGAGCTGGTACCATTCCTTCTGAAACTATTCCAATCAATAGAAAAAGAGGGAATTCTCCCTACCTCATTTTATGAGGCCAACATCATCCTGATACCAAGCCTGGCAGAGACACAACAAAAAAGAGAATTTTAGACCAATATCCCTGATGAACATCGATGCAAAAATCCTCAATAAAATACTGGCAAACCGGATTCAGCAGCACATCAAAAAGCTTATCCACCATGATCAAGTGGGCTTCATCCTGGGATGCAAGGCTGGTTCAACATTCGCAAATCAATAAACGTAATCCAGCATATAAACAGAACCAAAGACAAGAACCACATGATTATCTCAATAGATGCAGAAAAGGCTTTTGACAAAATTCAACAGCCTTTTATGCTAAAAACGCCCAATAAATTCGGTATTGATGGAACGTACCTCAAAATAATAAGAGTATTTATGACAAACCCATAGCTAATATCATACTGAATGGGCAAAAACTGGAAAAATTCCCTTTGAAAACTGGCACAAGACAGGGATGCCCTCTCTCACCACTCCTATTCAACATAGTGTGGAAGTTCTGGCTAGGGCAATCAGGCAAGAGAAAGAAATAAAGGGTATTCAGTTAGGAAAAGAAGAAGTCAAATTGTCCCTGTTTGCAGATGACATGATTGTATATTTAGAAAACCCCATCGTCTCAGCCCAAAATCTCCTTAAGCTGATAACCAACTTCAGCAAAGTCTCAGGATACAAAATTAATGTGCAAAAATCACAAGCATTCTTATACACCAGTAACAGACAAACAGAGAGCCAAATCAGGAATGAACTTCCATTCACAATTGCTTCAAAGAATATAAAATACCTAGGAATCCAACTTACAAGGGATGTAAAGGACCTCTTCAAGGAGAACTACAAATCACTACTCAGTGAAATAAAAGAGGACACAAACAAATGGAAGAACATACCATGCTCATGGATAGGAAGAATCAATATCGTGAAAATGGCCATACTGCCCAAGGTGATTTATAGATTCAATGCCATCCCCATCAAGCTACCAATGACTTTCTTCACAGAATTGGAAAAAACGGCTTTAAAGTTCATATGGAACCAAAAAAGAGCCCGCAATGCCAAGACAATCCTAAGTCAAAAGGACAAAGCCGGAGGCGTCACGCTACCTGACTTCAAACTATACTACAAGGCTACAGTAACCAAAACAGCATGGTACTGGTACCAAAACAGAGATATAGACCAATGGAACAAAACAGAGTCCTCAGAAATAATACCACACATCTACAGCCATCTGATCTTTGACAAACCTGAGAGAAACAAGAAATGGGGAAAGGATTCCCTATTTAATAAATGGTGCTGGGAAAATTGGCTAGCCATAAGTAGAAAGCTGAAACTGGATCGTTTCCTTACTCCTTATACAAAAATTAATTCAAGATGGATTAGAGACTTAAATATTAGACCTAATACATTAAAAACCCTAGAGGAAAACCTAGGTAGTACCATTCAGGACATAAGCATGGGCAAGGACTTCATGTCTAAAACACCAAAAACAATGGCAACAAAAGCCAAAATTGACAAATGGGATCTAATTAAACTAAAGAGCTTCTGCATAGCAAAAGAAACTACCATCAGAGTGAACAGGCAACCTACAGGATGGGAGAAAATTTTTGCAATCTACTCATCTGACAAAGGGCTAATATCCAGAATCTACAAAGAACTCAAACAAATATACAAGAAAAAAACAAACAACCCCATCAAAAAGTGGGCAAGGGATATGAACAGACATTTCTCAAAAGAAGACATTCATACAGCCAACAGACACATGAAAAAATGCTCATCATCCCTCGCCATCAGAGAAATGCAAATGAAAACCACAATGAGATACCATCTCACACCAGTTAGAATGACAATCATTAAAAAGTCAGGAAACAACAGGTGTTGGAGAGGATTTGGAGAAATAGGAACACTTTTACAGTGTTGGTGGAATTATAAAGTAGTTCAACCATTATGGAAAACAGTATGGCAATTCCTCAAGGATCTAGAACTAGATGTACCATATGACCCAGCCATCCCACTACTGGGTATATACCCAAAGGATTATAAATCATGCTGCTATAAAGACACATGCACATGTATGTTTATTGTGGCACTATTCACAATAGTAAAGACTTGGAATCAACCCAAATGTCCATCTGTGACAGACTGGATTCAGAAAATGTGGCACATATACACCATGGAACACTATGCAGCCATAAAAAAGGATGAGTTCGTGTCCTTTGTAGGGACATGGATGCAGCTGTAAACCATCATTCTTAGCAAACTATTGCAAGAACAGAAAACCAAACACCGTATGGTCTCACTCATAGGTGGGAACTGAACAAGATTACTTGGACTCGGGAAGGGGAACATCACACACCGGGGCCTATCATGGGGTGGGGGGAAGGGGGAGGGATTGCATTGGGAGTTATACCTGATATAAATGATGAATTGATGGGTGCTGACGAGTTGATGGGTGCAACACACCAACATGGCACAAGTATACATATGTAACAAACCTGCACGTTATGCACATGTACCCTAGAACTTAAAGTATAATAAAAAAAAAAAGAAAATTCTTTGCGATGTATGAATTCATCTCACAGAGTTATACTTTTCTTTGCATTGAGCAGCTTGCTAATACTGTTTTCTCGGAATCCACAATAGGATATTTCAGAGTGCATTTTAAGCTTATGTTGACAAAGGAAATACCCTCATATAAAAACTAGAAAGAATCTTCTCAGAAATCATTTTGTGATGTGTTAACTCATCTCACAGAGTTACACGAAACTTTTCATGGGTCGGTTTAGTAGCACTGTTTTTGGGGAATCTGAGAACGGATATTTTGGATCACATTGAAGCGTATGGTGACAGAAGTATCCTCAAATAAAAACCATAAAGAACTTTCTGAGAAACTGATTTGTGATGTGTGAATTCATCTCACACAGTTACAGTTTTTTTCATTGAGCATTTTGCTAACACTGTTTTATTGGAATCTGTAATGGGATATTTCAGAGTGCATTGAAGCTTTTGATGACAAAGGAAATACCCTGATATAAAAACTAGAAAGAAGATTTCTGAGAAACTGCTTTGTGATATGATAATTCATCTCACAGAGATACAACTTCCTTTCATGGAGCAGTTTGAAAACACTGTTTTCTTCGAATCTGCAAAGGGAGTGCATTGAGGCCTATGGTGAAATAGGAAATATCCTCAGGAAAAACTGGATAGAGGCTTTGTGAGAAACTGCGTCCTGATGCATGAACTCATCTTACAGAGTTACACCATTCTTTTCATTGAGCACTTTGATTACACTGTTTAGTGAAATCTGCAATAGGATATTTTGGAGCTCATTGAAGCCTGTACTAACAAATAAATATCCTCAGATTAAAACGAAAAAGAAGCTTTCTGTGAAACTGCTTGTGATGTGTGAATTCATCTCACAGAGTTACACTGTTCTTTTCATTGAGAAGTTTGCTAACACTTTTTTCGTGGAATCCGCAGTGGGATATATTGGAGAGAATTGAAGCTAATGGTGACAAAGGAAATATCCTCAGACAAAAACTAGAAAGAAGCTTTGTGGGAAACTGCTATATGATTCCTGAATTCATCTCACACAGTTACACAGAGCAGTTTGCTAGCACTGTTATTGGGGAATCTGTGAAGGAAAATTTTGGATTGCATTGTAGTCCATGGTGACAAAGGAAATATCCTCAGATAAAAACTAGAAAGTAGGTTTCTGAGAAAGTTCTTTGGAACGGTTGAATTCACCTCACAGAGTTACATCTTTCTTTGCGTGGAGCTGTTTTCTAACACTGTTTTCATGGAATCTGCAAAAGATTATTTGGAGGCACATGGAGGTTTAGGGTGAAAAAGAGAATATGCTCAGATAAAAACTAGAAAGAAGCTTTCTGAGAAACTGCTTTGTGATGTGCGAATTCATCTCACAGTTACACTGTTCTTTTCATTGAGTAGTTTGCTAAAACTGTTTTCGTGGAATCTGCAAAGGGATATTTGGGAGCACATTGAGGCCTATAGTGAAAAAGGAAATATTTTCAGATAAAACCTAGAAAGAAGCTTTCTGAGAAACTGCTTTCTGATGTGTGATTTCATCTCACAGAGTCACATCGTTCTTTTCACTGAGCTGTAAGATAACAGTTTTTGTGGAATCTACAATTGGATATTTGGGTGCGAATTGAAGCCTACGGTGACAAAGGAAATATCCTCAGAGAAAAACCAAAAAGAAGCTTTCTGAGAAAATGCTTTGTGATGTGTGATTTCATCACACAGTGTTACACTGTTGTTTTCATTTAGCAGAGTCCTAACACTGTTTTCTTGGAATCTGCAATGGGATATTTCAGATCGAATTGAAGCTTATGGTGACATAGGAAATATCCTCAGATTTAAACTAGAAAGAAGCTTTCTGAGAAACTGCTTTGTGATGTGTGAGTTCATCTCACAGAGTTACACCTCTCTTCATGGAGCAGTTTGCTGACACTGTTTTCATGGAATCTGCAATGTTGTATTCCGGAGCTCATTGAGGCCTACAGTGAAAAAGGAAATATCTTCATATAAAAACTAGAAAGAAGCTTTCTGAGGAACTGCTTTGAGATATGTTAATTCATCTCACAGAGTTACACGATTCTTTTCATGGATCAGTTTGGTAGCACTGTCTTGGAAGTGCATTAGAACGAATATTTGGGAGTGCATGGATGCCAATGGTTTAAAAATAACTATCCTGAGAAAAAAACTAGAAATAAGTCTTTCAAGATATTTCTTTGTGATGAGTGAATTCATCACACTTTGTTTTCTTTGAGCAGTTTTGTAGCACTGTTTTTGTGGAACCTGCAAAGAGATATTCTGGAGCTCCTAGAGGCCGATGGTGAAAACGGAAAAACTTCAGATAAAAACTGGAGAGAAGCTTTTAGTGATACAGTTTTTGATGTGTGTATTTATCTCATAGAGTTTGAACTATTTGTTGATTTAACAATTTGGCATCATTGTTTTTGTGTTATCTGATAGGAGATATTTGGGGGCACTTTGAAGCCTATGGTGACAAAGGAAATATCTTCAGATAAAAGTTATACAGAAGATTTGTGAGAAACTGCTTTGTGATGGGTGAATTTGTCTCACAGAGTTACACCTTTCTTTTCATTGAGCAGTTTGGTAGCACTGTTTTTGTGGAATCTTCAAAGGGATATTTGGGAGCCCATAGAGCCCAATGGTGAAAAAGTAAATATTTTCAGGTAAAAACTAGAGAGAAACGTTCTCTCTTTTGTGATATGTGCATTCATCTCACAGAGTTACACTGTTCTTTGGATTGACCAGTTTGTTAACACTGTTTTCTTCGAATCTGCAATGGGATATTTTGGATCACATTGAAGCCCATGGTGACAAAGGAAATATGCTCAGACAAAAACTAAAAAGAAGCTTTCTGAGAAACTGCTTTGTGATGTGTGAATTCATCCAACAGATTTACACATTTCTTTTCATGGAACACATTGGTAGCACTGTTTTTGGTTAATGTCAGAAGGGATATTTTGAATTGCACTGAAGCCTAGGCTGACAAAGGTATTATTCTCAGATAAAAACTAGAAGGAAGCTTTCTGAGAAACTACCTTGTGATGCGTGAATTTATTTCACAAAGTTACATGATTTTTTTCATGGAACAGTTTGCTAACACCGTTTTCGAGTAAGTGAAAATGGATATTTGGGAGTGCATTGAGGCCTATTATGAAAAAGAAAATATCCTCAGATAAAAACTAGAAAGAAATTTTCTGAGAAACATCTTTGTGATACGTGAACTCATCTCACAGAGTTACACCATTGTTTTCATGGAACAGTTTGGTAGCACTGTTTTTGGGGAAATGGAGAAGGGATATTTTGGATTGCATTGAAGACTTTGGTGACAAAGGAAATAACCTCAGATAAAAACTACAAAGAAGCTTTCTGAGAAACGTCTTTGTGATGTGTGAATTCATCTCACAGAGTTACACTATTCTTTTCTTAGAGCAGTTTGCTAACACAGTTTTTATGGAATTTGCAATAGGATATTTGGGAGCACATTGAAGACTATGGTGACAAAGGAAATATCCTCAGACAAAAACCAAAAAAAAAACTTTCTGAGAAACTGCTCTGTAATGTGTTAATTCATCTCACAGATTTACACTGTTGTTTTCATGGAGCAGTTTGCTAACACTGTTTTTGTGGGATCTGAAAAGGGATATTCAGGAGCGCATTGAGACCTCTGGTGATAATGGAAATATCCTCAGACAAAAACAAAAAGAAGCTTTCAGAGAAACTGCTTTGTATTTTTTGTATTCATCTCATAGAGTTATACAATTCTTTCCATGGAGCAGTTTGGTAGCACTGTTTTTAGGGAATCCGAGAAGAGATATTTTGGATTGCATTGAAGCCAATGGTGACAAAGGAAGTATCTTCAGATAAAAGTTATAAAGAAGATTTCTGAGAAACTCCTTTGTGGTTTGTGAATTGATGTCACAGAGTTACAGCTTTCTTTACATGGAACAGTTTGGTAGCACTGTTTTTGGTGAATCTGAGAAGGGATATTTTGGATTGCATTGAATCCTCTGGTTACAAAGGAAATATCCTCGGTTAAAAACCAGAAAGAATCTTTCTGAGAAACTTCTTCATGATGTGTGAATTCATCTCATAGAGTTACACCTTACTTTTCATGGAGAAGTTTTCTAACACTGTTTTCCTGGAATCTGCAAGGGATATTTAGGAGTGCCTTGTGGCCTAAATAGAAAAAGGAAATATTCTCAGATAAAAACCAGAAAGAAGCTTTGTGATAAATTGCTTTGTGATGGGTGAATTCATCTCACACAGTTACACAGTTCTTTGCATTGAGCAGTTTGCTTACATTGTTTTCTTGGAATCTGCAATCTTGTATTTCAGAGAGAGTTGAAGCCTATGGTGTCAAAGGAAATATCCTCAGATAAAAACTAGAAAGATGCTTTCTGAGAAACTTCTTTATGATGCGTGAATTCATCTTGCCAAGTTACCCCTTTCTTTTCATGGCGCAGTTTGGTCACATTGTTTTTGTGGAATCTGCAAAGGCATATTCAGGGGTGCATAGGGTCCAATGGCACAAAAGGAAATATCTTCAGGTAAAAACTAGAGAGAAGCTTTCTGAGAAACTCCTTTGTTATGTGTGCATTCATCTTATAGATCTAAGCGTTTCTGTTGAGGGAGCACTTTGGCATCACTGTTTTTGTGGTGTCTGAGAAGGGATATTTGGGAGCACATGAAGTCTATGGTGGAAAAGGAAATATTCTCAGATAAAAACTAGAAAGGAGCTTTCTGAGGAAGTTGTTTGTGATGTGTGAATTTATCTCAGAGAGTTACACCTTACTTTTCATGGAGCAGTTTGCTAACACTGCTTTCATGAAATGTACAAAGGAATATTTGGGAATACATTGAAGTCTATAGTGAATAAGGAAATATCCTCAGATAAAAACTAGAAAGAAGCTTTCTGAGAAACTGTTATGTAATGTCTGAATTCATCTAACAGGGTTATATTGTTCTTTTCATTCAGCAGTTGGTAACACTGTTTTCATGGAATCTGCAATAAGATATTTGGGAGCACATGAAGTCTATGGTGGAAAAGGAAATATTCTCAGATAAAAACTAGAAAGGAGCTTTCTGAGGAAGTTGTTTGTGATGTGTGAATTTATCTCAGAGAGTTACACCTTACTTTTCATGGAGCAGTTTGCTAACACTGCTTTCATGAAATGTACAAAGGAATATTGGGAATACATTGAAGTCTATAGTGAATAAGGAAATATCCTCAGATAAAAACTAGAAAGAAGCTTTCTGAGAAACTGTTATGTAATGTCTGAATTCATCTAACAGGGTTATATTGTTCTTTTCATTCAGCAGTTGGTTAACACTGTTTTCATGGAATCTGCAATAAGATATTTGGGAGCACATTGAAGTCTCTGCTGACAAAGGAAACATCCTCAGGAAAAAAACAAAAAGAAGCTTACTGTGAAACTGCTTTGTGATGTGTGAATTCATCTCACAGAGTTACAAAGTTCTTTTCATTGAGAAATTTGTAAAAGCATTTTCCGTTTAATCTGTAATCGGATATTCAGGAGCACATTGAGGAATATGGTGAAAATGGAAATATCCTCATATGAAAACTAGAAAGAAGTTTTCTGAGGAACAGCTTTGGGATGTGTAAATTCATCTCACAGTGTTACACCATTCTTTTCATGGGGCTGTTTGGTAGTACTGTTTTTTTGGTATCTGAGAAGGGATATTTTGGATCTCATTGAAGACTAGGTTGACAAAGGAATGATCCTCAGATAAAAACTTGAAAGAAGCTTTCTGAGAAAGTTCTTTATGATCTGTGAATTCATCTCACAGAGTTATACCTTTATTTTCATGGAGCAGTTTGCCAGCACGGTTTTTGTGGAATTTGCAAAGGGATATTTGGGAGCGCATTGAGGCCTATGATGGGAAAGGAAGTATCCTCCAATAAAAACTTGGAAGAAGTTTTCTGAGAAACTGCTTTCTGATGTTACTATTCATCTCACCTAGATAAGTCATCCATTTCATTGAGCAGTTTGGTAACACTGTTTTTGTGGAACATGCAAAGGGATATTCAGAAGTGGAGAGAGGCCAATGTTGAAGAAGGAAATATCTTCAGGTAACAGCTGGAGAGAAAGCTTCTGACAACTCCTTTGTGATGTGTGCATTCACGTCATAGAGGTAAAGTTTTCTATTGAGAGAGCAGTTTGGCATCACAGTTTTTGTGGTGTCTGAGAAGGGAAAATTGGGAGTGCATGGAAGCCAATGGAAAAGGACATATCCTGGGAAAAAAACTAGAAAGAAGCTTTCTGAGAAATTTCTTTGTGATGCATGAATTCATTAAGCAGAGTTACATCTTTGTTTTCTTTTAGCAGTTTGGTAGCACTGTTTATATGGAATCTGCAAAGGGATATTCGGGAGCTCCTAGAGGCCTATGGTGAAAATGGAAATAACTTCAGATAAAAACTAGAGAGAAGCTTTTCAAGAAACGGTTTTGTGATGTGTGTATTCATCTCAAAGAATTTAACGTTTTTATTGATTGAGCAGTTCAGGATCACTGTCTTTTTTTTGTTTTGTTTTGTTTTGAGGCGGAGTCTCACTCTGTCACCCAGGCTGGAGTGCAGTGGCGTGATCTCGGCTCACTGCAAGCTCCGCCTTATGGGTTCATGCCATTCTCCTGCTTCAGCCTCCTGAGTAGCTGGGACTACAGGTGCCCGCCACCACACCCAGCTAATATATTTGTTGTATTTTTAGTAGAGACGGGGTTTCACCATGTTAGCCAGGATGGCCTTGATCTCCTGACCTTGTGATTTGCCCGCCATGGCCCCCCAAAGTGCTGGGAGCCACCACACCTGGCCCCAACATCACTGTTTTTGTGGTATCTGAGAGGAGTTATTTTTGAAAACATTGAAGCCTATGATGAAAAAGGAAATATGCTCAGATTTAAACTAGAAAGAAGCTTTTTGAGAAACTGCTTTGTGATTTGTGAGTTCATCTCACAGAGTTACACCTTTCTTTTCATTGAGCAGTCCGGTAACACTGCTTTTGTGGAATCTGCAAAGGGATATTCGGGAGTGCATAGAGTCCAACAGCAAAAAAGAAAATATCCTCAGGCAAAAACATGAAAGAAGCTTTCTGAGAAACTACTTTGTGATGTGTGCATTCATCGCATAGAGCTAAACGTTTCTGTTGAGGGAGCAGTTTGGCATCACTGTTTTTGTGGTGTCTGAGAAAGGATATTTGGGAGCACATGAAGCCTGTGTTGGAAAAGGAAATGTTCTCAAATAAAAAGTAGAAGAAACCTTTCTGAAGAAGTTGATTGGGATGTGTGAATTTATCTTATGGAGTTACATGTTACTTTTCATTGAGCAGTTAGCTAACACTGTTTTTGTGGAACCTACAAAGGGATATTTGGTAACGAGTTGAGGCCAATGGTGATAAAGGAAATATCTTTAGAAAAAAACTTGAAAGAAAGTTTCTGAGAAACTGCTTTGTGTTGCATGAATTCATCTCACAGAGTTACACCACTCTTTTCATGGAGCAGTTTGGTAGCCCTGTTTTTGGGGAATATGCTAAGATAAAAACTAGAAAGAAGGTAGCTGAGAAAGTCCTTCGTGATGTGTGAATTAATTTCACAGAGTTACACCTTTCTTTTCATGGAGCCGTTTGCTCAAACTGTTTTCATGGAATCTGACAAGGGTTATTTGGAAGCGCATTGAGACCTAATGTGAAAGAGGAAATATCCTCAGATAAAAATCAAAGAGAAGCTTTCTGTGAAGCGGCTTTTTGATGTGTGAATATATTTCACAGAGTTACAATGCTATTTTCATTGAGCAGTCTGCTAACACTGTTTTCTTGGAATCCATAAAGGAATATTTCTCAGTGCATTGAAGCTTATGGTGACAAAGGAAATATCCTCAGAGACAAACTAGAAAGAAAATTTCTGAGAAACTGCTTTCTGATGTGCGAATTCATCTCACAGAGGTGCACTTTCACTTCGTGGAGCAGTCTGTTACCACTGTTTTTGGGGAATCTGAGAATGGATATCTTGGATTGCATTGAAACTTATGGTGACAAGGGAAATATCCTCAAATAAAAACTAGAAAGAAGCTTTCTGAGAATCTGCTTTGTGATGTGTGAGTTCATCTCACAGAGTTACATGATTCTTTTCATGGATTATTTTGCTAGCACTGTTTTTGGGGAATCTGAGAAGGTATATTTTGAATCTCATTGAAGCCTATGGTGACAAAGGAAATATCCTCACATAGAAACCAAAAAGAAACCTTCTGAGAAAATGCTTTATGATGTGTGAATACATCTCACAGAGTTACAGTGTTCTTTTTATTGAGCAGTCTGCTAACGCTCTTTTCTTGGAATTCGTAAAGGGATATTTCAGAATGCATTGAAGGTTATGGTGACAAAGGAAATATCCTCAGAGACAAACTAGAAAGAATGTTTATGAGAAACTGCTTCCTGATGTGTAAATTCATCTCACAGAGTTACAGTTTTCTTTCATGGACCAGTTTGTTACCACTGTTTTGGGGGAATTTGAGAAGGGATATTTTGGATCGCATTGAAGCCTACTCTGACAAAGTCAATAACCTCAAATAACAACTAGAAAGAAGCTTTCTGAGAAACTTCTTTGTGATATGTGAACTCATCTCACAGAGTTACACATTTCTCTTCATGAAGCAGTTTGCTAACACTGTTTTTGTGGCATCTGAAAAGTGATATTTGGGAGCACATAGAGGCCTATGGTTAAAAAGGAAATATCCTCAGATAAAAACTAGAAAGAAGCTCTCTGAGAAACTGCTTTGTGATGGGTTAATTCATCTCACAGTGTTACACCCTTCTTTTCATTGAGCAGTCTGCTAACTCTGTTTTCCTGGAATCTGCATTAGGATATTTGGGAGCGCATTGATGCCTAAGGGTACAAAGGAAATATCCTCAGATAAAAACTGAAAAGAAGCTTTCTGAGAAACCGCTTTGAATGTGTGAATTCATCTCACAGAGCTGCTGATTCTTTTCATGGAACACTTTCTTATTACTGCTTTTGGGGAATCTGAGAAGGGATATTTTGGATCACCTTGAAGCCTATGGTGACAAAGTAATATACTCAGATAAAAACGCGAAAGAAGTTTCTGAGGAACTTCTTTGTGATGTATGAGTTCATCTCACAGAGTTACACCATTGTTTTCATACAGCAGTTTGCTAACACTGTTTTTTTTGGAAAATACAATAGGATGTTTCAGAGCACACTGAACCCTATGGTGACAAAGGAAATATCCTCAGATAAAAGCCTTCTGAGAAACTGCTTTGTGATGTGTGAATATATCTCATAGTGTTATAGTGTTCTGTTCATCAAGCAGTCTGCTAACACTGTTTTCTTGGAATGTGTAAAGGGATATTTTGCAGCACATTGAAGCTTATGGTGACAAAGGAAATATTCTCAGAGAAAAATTAGAAAGAAGGCTTCTGAGAATCTGCTTTCTGATGTGTTAATTCATCTCACAGAATTACACCACTCTTTCATGGAGGAGTTTAGTTGCACTGTTTTTGTCGTATCTCAGAAATGATATATTGGATAGCATAGAATTCTATGGTGAGAAATGAAATATCTTCAGATTAAAACTGGAGAGAAGCCTTCCCGGAAACTGCTTTGCAGTGTGTGAATTTGTCTCAGAGAGTTACACCATTGTTTCATTGAGAAGTTTGCTATCACTGTTTTCACAGAATCTGCAATGAGATATACGGGAGTGCATTGAGGCTCATGTTTAAAAAGGAAATAACCTCAGATAAAAAGAAGAAAGAAGCTTCTGAGAAATGGTTTTTGTCTGTGAATTCATTACACAGAGTTACACTATTCTTTCAAGGCAGTTTGCTAAACTGTATCTGTTCAATCTGAGAAGGGATATTTTGGATCACTTTGATGCCCATGGTAACAAAGGAAATATACTGAGATAAAAACTAGAAAGAAGCTTTCTGGGAAACTGCTTTGTGAGTTGTGAATTCACCTCACAGAGTTACACCACTCTTTCATGGAGGAGTTTGCTAGCAGTGTTTTTGTGGAATCTCAGATGTGATATTTTGAATAGCATTAAAACCCATGGTGAAAAATGGAATATCCTCAGATGTAAACTGGAGAGAAGCCTTCTCAGAAACTACTTTGTGGTGTGTGAATTCATCACACAGATTTACATCATTGTTTTCATTGAGAAGTTTGCTAACACTGTTGTCGCAGAATGTACAATGAGAAACACGGGGGCGTATTGAGGCCTGAAATATCCTCAGTTAAAAGCAAGAAAGAAACTTTTTGAGAAACTGCTTTGTGATGTGTGAATTAATCTCACAGAGTTACACTACTCTTTCATGGATCCATTTGCAAGCACTGTTTTTGTGGAATCTGAGAAGGGATATTTTGGATTGCTTTGAAGCCTATGGTGACAAAGGAAATATTCTCAGATAAAATCCAGAAATAATCTTGCTGAGAAACTGCCTTGTGATGTGTGAATTCATCTCACAGTGTTACACAACTCTTTCATGGAGCACTTTGTTAGCACTCTTTTTGTGGTATCTGAGAAGGGATATTTTGGATCACTTTGAAACCTATGGTGAAAAAGGGAATAAACTCAAGATAAAAACTAGAAAGAAACTTACCGAGAAACAGCTTTGTGATTTGTGAATTCATCTCACAGAATTACACCATAATTTCTTGGAGTTGTTGGCTAACACTGTTTTTCTGGAATCTGAGAAGGTATATTTATGATCACTTTGAAGCCTATGGTGACAAAGGAAATATCCTCAGATAAAAACTAGAAAGAAGCTTTCTGCAAAACTGTTTTGGGATGTGTGAATTTGTCTCACAGAGTTACACTACGCTTTCATGGAGACATTCGCTAGCACTGCTTTTGTGGAATCTGAGAATGGATATTGTGGATCGCTTTGAAGACTATGGTGACAAAGGAAATTTCCCACATAAAAACCAGAAAGAAGCTTTCTGAGAAACTCTTTTGGGACGTGTGAATTCGTCTCACAGAGTTACACTACACTTTCATGGAGACGTTTGCTAGCACTCTTGTTGTGGAATGTGCAAAGGGATATTTTGGATCACTTTGAAGTCTATGGTGACAAACGAAATATACTCAGATAAAAACTAGGAAGAAACACTCTGAGAAACTGCTTTGTGATGTGTGAATTCATCTCACAGAGTTACACCACTCTTTCATGAGTGAATTTGCTAGCACTGTTTTTGTGGCAGCACAGAAGTGATATTTTAGATAGCATGGCATCCTATAGTGAGAAATGAAATATCCTGAGATAAAAACTGGACAGAAGCCTTCTCAGAGACCGATTTGTGGTGTGTGAATTCATGTCACAGAGTTACACCATTGCTTTCATTGAGAAGTTTGCTTACACTGTTTTCGCAGAATCTGCAATGAGATATACAGGAGCACATTGAGGCCTGTGTTTATAAAGGAAATATCTTCCGGTAAAAAGAAGAAAGAAGCTTTCTGAGAAACTGTTTTGCAATGTGAGAATTCATCACACAGAGTTTCTTTACTTTCATGGAACAGTTTACTACTGATGCATTTTTGGAATCTGAGAAGTGACATTTTGGATCGCTTTGAAGCCTATGGTAACAAAAAAATCTCCTCAGTGTAAACTAGAAAAAGCTTTATGGGAAACTGCTTTGTGATGAGTGTACTCATCTCACAGAGATACACTTTTCGTTACATTGAGCAGTTTACTAACACTGTTTTTGTGGAATCTGCCATGGGATATTCCGAGGACACTGAGTCCTATGGTGAAAAATTAAATATCCTTAGATTAGAACTGGAGAGAAGCCTTCTGAGAAACTGCTTTGTGATGTGTGAATTCACCTCACAGAGTTACACTACTCTTTCATGGATCCGTTTCCTAGCATTGTTTTTGTGGAATGTGAGAAGGGATATTTTGGATTGCTTTGAAGCCTATGGTGACAAAGGAAATATGCTCAGATAAAATCCACAAAGCAGCTTTCTGAGAAACTGCTTTGTGATGTATGAATTCATCTCACAGTGTTACACAACTCTTTCATGGAGCCCTTTGTTAGCACTGTTTTTGTGGAATCTGAGAAGGGATATTTTGGATTGCTTTGACACTCACGGTAACAATGGAAATATCCTCAGATAAAAACTAGAAAGAAGCTTTCTAGGAAACTGCTTTGTGAGTTGTGAATTCATCTCACAGAGTTACACCACTCTTTCATGAAGGAGATTGCTAGCAGTGTTTTTGTGGAATCTCAGATGTGATATTTTGAATAGCATTAAAACCCACAGTGAAAAATGAAACATCCTCAGATTTAAACTGGAGAGAAGCCTTCTCAGAAACTGCTTTGTGGTGTGTGAATTCATCACACAGGGTTACATCATTGCTTTCATTGAGAAGTTTGCTAACACTGTTGTTGCAGAATGTACAATGAGATACACGGGAGCGCATTGAGGTCTGACATATCCTCAGATAAAAGCAAGAAAGAAGCTTTCTGAGAAACTGCTTTGTGATGTGTGAATTCATCTCACAGAGTTACACTACATTTTCATGGAGCAGTTTATTAGCACTGTATAAGTGCACCCTGATAAGTGGGTATTTTGGATTGCTTTGAAGCCTATGGTGACAAAGGAAATATCCTCAGATAAAAACTAGAAAGAATCCTCTGAGAGACTGCTTTTGGATGTGTGAATTCATCTCACAGAGTTACACCACTCTTTCATGGAGGAGTTTGCTAGCACTGTTTTTGTGGAATCTGAGAACTGATGTTTTGGATCACTTTGAGGCGTATGTTGACAAAGGAAATATCCCCCAATAAAAACTTGAAAGAAGACTTCTGAGAAACTGCTTTGTGATATGTGAATTCATCTCACAGTGTTATACTATGCTTCCATGGAGCTGTATGATAGCACAGTTTTTGTGGAATCCGAGAAGATATATTTTTGATTGCTTTGAAGCCTACTGTGACAAAGGACATATATTCAGATAAAAACCAGAAAGAAGGTTTCTGTGAAACTGCTTTGTGACGTGTGAATTCATCTCAAAGTGTTACACAACTCTTTCATGGATCCATTTGCTAGCACTGTTTTTGTGGAATCTGAGACAGGATATTTTGGATTGCTTTGAAGCCTATGCTGACAAAGGAAATATCCTCAGATAAAAATCAGAATCAAGCTTTCTGAGAAATAGCTTTGCGATTTGTGAATTCATCTCACAGAGTTACAACACTCTTTCTTGTAGCCGTTGGCTAGCACTGTTTTCTTTAAATCCGAAAAGGGATATTTTTTATTGCTTTGAAGCCTATGGAGACAAAGGAATTATCCTCAGATTAAAACCAGAAAGAAGTTCTCCGAAAAATAGTTTTGTGATTTGTGAATTCATCTCACAGATTTACACCACTCTTCCTTTTAGCCATTAGCTAGCACTGTTTTTTTGGGATCAGAGAAGTGATATTGCATTGAGGCCCGTGTTTAAAAAGGAAACATCCTCAGATAAAATGCAGATAGAGGCTTTCTGAGAAACTGCTTTTTGATGTGTGAATTCATCTCACAGTGTTACACAAGTCTTTCATGGAGCCGTTTGCTAGCACTGTTTTTGTGGAATCTGAAAAGGGATATTTTGGATCGCTTTGAAGCCTATGGTGATATAGGAAATATTCTCAGGTAAAAAGTAGAAAGAAGCCTTCGAAGAAACTGCTTTGTGATATGTGAATTCATCTTACAAAGTTACACTACTCTTTCATGGATCCGTTTGCCAGCACTGTTTTTGTGGACTCTGAGAAGGGATAGCTTGATCACTTTGAAGCCAATGGTGACAAACGAAATATCCCCAGATAAAAATCAGAAAGGGAGAATCCTTGTTTGGGGGAGGCGGAGCAAGATGGCTGAATAGGAACAACTCCAGTCTCCAACTCCCAGCGCGAGTGACACAGAAGACCGGTGATTTCTGCATTTTCAACTGAGGTACTGGGGTCATCTCTCTAGGGAGTGCCGGACAATCGGTGCTGGTCAGTTGCTGCAGCCTGAGCAGTGAGAGCTGACGCAGGGCGAGGCATCGCCTCACCTGGAAGTGCAAGGGGGAAGGAATCCGTTTTCCTAGCCAGGGAACAGAGACACACAACACCTGGAAAATCAGGTAACTCCCACCCCAATACTGCGCTTTAAGGAAACAGGCACACCAGGAGAATATATCCCATACCTGGCCGGGAGGGTCCCACGCCCATGGAGCCTCCCTCACTGCTAACTCAGCAGTCTGCGGCGATCTATCCGCAAGGCAGCAGCGAGGCTGGGGGAGGGGCGCCCGCCATTGCTGAGGCTTAAGTAGGTAAACAAAGCCGCTGGGAAGCTCGAACTGGGTGGAGCTCACAGCAGCTCAAGGAAGCCTGCCTGTCTCTGTAGACTCCAGCTCTGGGGACAGCCCACAGCTGAAGTCCAATAGGGGAAGCAGTGGGGGCCGGTGCAGACGGGAACGACTCTGTCTGACAACTTTGGGGAGAGCCGTGGATCTCCCAACACGGAGGTTGAGATCTGAGAAAGGACAGACTACCTGCTCAGGTGGGTCCCTGACCCTGAGTAGCCTAGCTGGAGACATCCCCGTTAGGGGCAGTCTGACACCCCACACCTCACAGGGTGGAGTCACCTCTGAGAGGAAACTTCCAAGGAAGAATCAGACAGGTACACTCACTGTTCAGCAATATTCTATCTTCGGCAACCTCTGCTGCTGATACCCAGGCAAACAGGTCTGGAGTGGTCCTCAAGCAATCTCCAACAGACCAACAGTCAGGACTTCTGACTGTCAGATGGAAAACTATCAAACAGGAAGAACATCTATACCAAAACCCAATCAGTACGTCACCATCATCAAAGACCAGAGGCAGATAAAACCACAAAGATGGGGAAGAAGCAGGGCAGAAAAGCTGGAAATCAAAAAATAAGAGCACATCTCCCCCTGCAAAGGAGCGCAGCCATCGCCAGCAACGGATCAAAGCTGGTCAGAGAATGACTTTGACGAGATGAGAGAAGAAGGCTTCAGTCCATCAAACTTCTCAGAGCTAAAGGAGGAATTACGTACCCAGCGCAAAGAAACTAAAAATCTTGAAAAAAGAGTGGAAGAATTGACAGCTAGACTAATTAATGCAGAGAAGATCATAAACGAAATGACAGAGATGAAAACCATGACACGAGAAATACGTGACAAATGCACAAGCTTCGGTAACCGACTCGATCAACTGAAGAAAGAGTATCAGCGATTGAGGATCAATGAATGAAATGAAGCGAGAAGAGAAACCAAAAGAAAAAAGAAGAAAAAGAAATGACAAAGCCTGCAAGAAGTATGGGATGATGTAAAAAGACCAAATCTACGTCTGATGGGGTGCCTGAAAGTGAGGGGGAAAATGGAACCAAGTTGGAAAACTCTTCATATCATCCAGGAGAACTTCCCCAACCTAGTAGGGCAGGCCAACATTCAATTCAGGAAATACAGAGAACGCCACAAAAGATACTCCTCCAGAAGAGCAACTCCAAGACACATAATTGCCAGATTCACCAAAGTTGAAATGAAGGAAAAAATCTTAAAAGCAGCCAGAAAGAAAAGTCGGGTTACCCACAAAGGGAAGCCCATCAGACTAACAGCAGATCTCTCGGCAGAAACTCTCCAAGCCAGAAGAGAGTGGGGGCCAATATTCAACGTTCTTAAAGAAAAGAATTTTCAACCCAGAATTTCATATCCAGCCAAACTAAGTTTCATCAGTGAAGGAGAAATAAAATCCTTTACAGATAAGCAAATGCTTAGAGATTTTGTCACCACCAGGCCTGCCTTACAAGAGACCCTGAAGGAAGCACTAAACATGGAAAGGAACACCAGTACCAGCCATTGCAAAAACATGCCAAATTGTAAAGACCATCGAGGCTAGGAAGAAACTGCATCAACTAACGAGCAAAATAACCAGATAATATCATAATGACAGGATCAAGTTCACACATGACAATATTAACCTTCAATGTTAATGGACTAAATGCTCCAATTAAAAGACCAGACTGGCAAACTGGATAAGAGTTAAGACCCATCAGTCTGCTCTATTCAGGAGACCCATCTCACATGCAGAGACATACATAGGCTCAAAATAAAGGGATGGAGGAAGATCTACCAAGCAAATGGAGACAAAAAAAAGCAGGGGTTGCAATCCTAGTCTCTGATAAAACAGACTTTAAACCATCAAAGATCAAAAGAGACAAAGAAGGCCTTACATAATGGTAAAGGATCATTCAACAGGAAGAGCTAACTCTCCTTAATATATATGCACCCAATACAGGAGCACCCAGTTTCCTAAAGCAAGTCCTTAGAGACCCACAAAGAGACTTAGACTCCCATACAATAATAATGGGAGACTTCAACACTCCACTGTCAACATTAGACAGATCAACGAGACAGAAAGTTAACAAGGATATCCAAATTGAACTCATCTCTGCACCAAGCGGACCTAATAGACATCTATAGAACTCTCCACCCCAAATCAACAGAATATACATTCTTCTCAGCACCACATCGCACTTATTCCAAAATTGACCACATAATTGGAAGTAAAGCACTCCTCAGCAAATGTCAAAGAACAGAAATTTTAACAAACTGTCTCTCAGACCACAGTGCAATCAAACTAGAACTCAGGACTAAGAAACTCAATCCAAACCGCTCAACTACATGGAAACTGAACAACATGCTTCTGAGACTACTGGGTACATAACGAAATGAAGGCAGAAATAAAGATGTTCTTTGAAACCAATGAGAACAAAGATAACATACCAGAATCTCTGGGACACATTTAAAGCAGTGTATAGAGGGAAATTTATAGCACTAAATGCCCACAAGAGAAAGCAGGAAAGATCTAAAATTGACACTCTAACATCACAATTAAAAGAACCAGAGAGGCAAGAGCAAACACATTCAAAAGCTAGCAGAAGGCAAGAAATAACTAAGATCAGAGCAGAACTGAAGGAGATAGAGATACAAAAAATGCTCCAAAAAATCAATGAATCCAGGAGTTGGTTTTTTGAAAAGATCAACAAAATTGACAGACCGCTAGCAAGACTAATAAAGAAGAAAAGAGAGAGGAATCAAATAGACGCAATAAAAAATGATAAAGGGGATATCACCACTGACCCCACAGAAATACAAACAACCACCAGAGAATAGTATAAATGCCTCTATGCAAATCAACTAGAAAATCTAGAAGAAATGGATCATTTCCTGGAAACTTACACTCTCCCAAGACTAAACCAGGAAGAAGTTGAATCCCTGAATAGACCAATAGCAGGCTCTGAAATCGAGGCAACAATTAATAGCCTACCCACCAAAAACAGTCCAGGACCAGATGTATTCACAGCTGAATTCTACCAGAGGTACAAGAGGAGCTGGTACCGTTCCTTCTGAAACTATTCCAATCAATAGAAAAAGAGGGAATCCTCCCGAACTCATTTTATGAGGCCAACATCATCCTGATAGCAAAGCCTGGCAGAGACACAACAAAAAAAGAGAATTTTAGACCATATCCCTGATGAACATCGATGCAAAAATTCTCAATAAAATACTGGCAAACCGGATTCAGCAGCACATTAAAAAGCTTATCCACCATGATCAAGTGGGCTTCATCCCTGGGATGCAAGGCTGGTTCAACATTCGCAAATCAAAAAACGTAATCCAGCATATAAACAGAACCAAAGACAAGAACCACATGATTATCTCAATAGATGCAGAAAGGCTTTTGACAAAATTCAACAGCCCTTTATGCTAAAAACGCTCAATAAATTCGGTATTGATGGAACGTACCTCAAAAATAAGAGCTATTTATGACAACCCACAGCTAATATCATACTGAATGGGCAAAAACTGGAAAAATTCCCTTTGAAAACTGGCACAAGTCAGGGATGCTCTCTCTCAGCACTCCTAGTCAACATAGTGTTGGAAGTTCTGGCTAGGGCAATCAGGCAAGAGAAAGAAATCAAGGGTATCCAGTTAGGAAAAGAAGAAGTCAAATTGTGCCTGTTTGCAGATGACATGATTGTATATTTAGAAAACCCCATTGTCTCAGCCCAAAATCTCCTTAAGCTGATAACCAACTTCAGCAAAGTCTCAGGATACAAAATTAATGTGCAAAAATCACAAGCATTCTTATACACCAGTAACAGACAAGCAGAGAGCCAAATCAGGAATGAACTTCCATTCACAATTGCTTCAAAGAGAATAAAATACCTAGGAATCCAGCTTACAAGGGATGTAAAGGACCTCTTCAAGGAGAACTACAAACTACTGCTCAGTGAAATCAAAGGACACAAACAAATGGAAGAACATACCATGCTCATGGATAGAAGAATCAATATGGTGACAATGGCCATACTGCCCAAGGTGATTTATAGATTCAATGCCATCCCCATCAAGCTACCAATGACTTTCTTCACAGAATTGGAAAAAACTGCTTTAAAGTTCATATGGAACCAAAAAAGAGCCCGCATTGCCAAGACAATCCTAAGTCAAAAGGACAAAGCCGGAGGCGTCAAGCTACCTGACTTCAAACTATACTACAAGGCTACAGTAACCAAAACAGCATGGTACTGGTACCAAAACAGAGATATAGGCCAATGGAACAAAACAGACTCCTCAGAAATAATACCACACATCTACAGCCATCTGATCTTTGACAAACCTGAGAGAAACACGAAATGGGGAAAGGATTCCTTATTTAATAAACGGTGCTGGGAAAATTGGCTAGCCATAGGTAGAAAGCTGAAACTGGATCTTTTCCTTACTTCTTATACAAAAATTAATTCAAGATGGATTAGAGACTTAAATGTTAGACCTAATACCATAAAAACCCTAGAAGAGAACCTAGGTAGTACCATTCAGGATATAGGCATGGGCAAGGACTTCGTGTCTAAAACACCAAAAGCAACGGTAGCAAAAGCAAAAATTGACAAATGGGATCTCATTAAATTAAAGAGCTTTTGCACAGCAAAAGAAACTACCATCAGAGTGAACAGGCAACCTACAGAATGGGAGAAATTTTTGCAACCTAGTCATCTGACAAAGGGCTAATATCCAGAATCTACAAAGAACTCAAACAAATATACAAGAAAAAACAAACAACCCCATCAAAAGTGGGGAAAGGATATGAACAGACATTTCTCAAAAGAAGACATCCATACAGCCACAGACACATGAAAAAATGCTCATCATCACTCGCCATCAGAGAAATGCAAATCAAAACCACAATGAGATACCATCTCACACCAGTTAGAATGGCAATCATTAAGAAGTCAGGAAACAACAGGTGTTGCAGAGGATTTGGAGAAATAGGAACACTTTTACACTGTTGGTGGGATTGTAAACTAGTTCAACCATTATGGAAAACAGTATGGTGATTCCTCAAGGATCTAGAACTAGATGTACCATATGACCCAGCCATCCCACTACTGGGTATATACCCAAGGATTATAAATTACTCTACTACAAAGACACATGCACATGTATGTTTATTGCGGCACTATTCACAATAGCAAAGACTTGGAATCAACCCAAATGTCCATCTGTGACAGACTGGATTAAGAAATGTGGCATATATACACCATGGAATACTATGCAGCCATCAAAAAGGATGAGTTTGCGTCCTTGTAGGGACATGGATGCAGCTGGAAACCATCATTCTTAGCAAACTATCACAAGAAGAGAAACCAAACACTGCATGTTCTCACTCCTAGGTGGGAACTGAAAAATGAGATCACTTGACTCGGGAAGGGGAACATCACACCCTGGGGCTATCATGGGGAGGGGGGAGGAGGGAGGGATTGCATTGGGAGTCATACATGATATAAATGATGAATTGATGGGTGCTGACGAGATGATGGGTGCAGCGCACCAACATGGCATAAGTATACATATGTAACAAACCTGCACGTTATGCACATGTACCCTAGAACTTAAAGTATAATAAAAAAAAAAGAAAAAAAATCAGAAAGAAGCTTTCTGAGATACAGTTTTGTGATTTGTGAATTCATCTCATAGAGTTACACCACTCTTTCATGGAGCCGTTGGCTAGCACTGTTTTTGTGGAATCTGAGAACGGACATTTTGGATCGCTTTGAAGCCTATGGTAACAAAGGAAATATCCTCAGATAAAAACTAGAAATAAGATTTCTGAGAAACCACTTTGTGACATGTGAATTCATCTCACAAACTTTCACCACTCTTTCATGGAGGAGTTTGTTAGCACTCTGTGGAATCACAGAAGTGATATCTTGGATAGCATTGAATCCCATGGTGAAAAATGAAATATCCTCAGATAAAAACTGGAGAGAAGCCTTTTCAGAAACTGCTTTGTGGTGTGTGAATTCATCTCACAGAGTTACAACACTGCTTTCATTGAGAAGGTTGCTAACACTTTTCGCAGAATCTGCAATGAGATATACGGGAGGGCATTGAGGCCTGAAATATCCTCAGATAAAAACAAGAAAGAAGCTTTCTGAGAAACTGCTTTATGATGTGTGAATTCTTCTCACAGAGTTACACTACTGTTTGATGGATCTATTTGCTACCACTGTTTTTGTGGAATCTGAGAAGGGATATTTTGGATAGCTTTGAAGCCTACAGTTACAAAGGAAATATCCTCAGATAAAAACCAGAAAGAAGCTTTCTGAGAAACTGGTTTGTGATTTCTGAATTAATGTGAGATTGACATCACTCTTTCATGTAGCCATTGGCTAGCACTTTTTTTGTGGAATCTGAGAAGTGGTATTTTAGATTGCTTTGATGCCCATGGTAACAAAGGAAAGATCCTCAGTTAAAAACTAGAAAGAAGCCCTCTGAGAAACTGCTCTGTAATGTGTGAATTCATCTCACAGAGTTACACCACTGTTTCATGGAGGAGTTTTCTAGCATTGTTTGTGTGGAATCACAGAAGTGATATTTTGGATAGCATAGAATCCTATAGTGAGAAATGAAATATCCTCAGATAAAAACTGGAGAGGAGCCTTCTCGGAAACTGCTTTGTGATGTTTAAATTCATCTCACAGATTTACACCTTTTCTTTCATTGAGAAGTTTGCTAACAATGTTTTCACAGAATCTGCAATGACATATACGGCAGTGCTTGACACCCATGTTTAAAAAGGAAATATCTTCTGATAAGAAGAAGAAAGAAGCTTTCTGAGAAACTGTTTTGTGACGTGAGAATTCATCACACAGAGTTACACTACTTTTTCATGGAACACTTTTCGAGGATTGTATTTGTGGAATCTGAGAAGGGAAATACCCTCATATAAAAACTAGAAAAAAGCTTTCTGGGGAAAAGTTTTCTGATGTGTGAATTCATTTCACAGAGTTACACTGTTCTTTTCATTGAGCAGTTTCATAGCACTCTTTTTGAGGAATCTGCAATGGGCAATTTCAGAGTGAACTGAAGCCTTTGGTGCCAAAGGGAATACGCTCATATAGAAACTAGTGAAATATCCTCAAAAATACAAAGGAAATATCCTCATGTAAAAAGGTTTGTGATGGTTTGATTCATCTCACAGGGTTACATGATTATTTTTATAGAGCAGTTTTGTAGCACTGTTTTTGAGGAATCTGAAAAGGGATATTTTTGATCGCATTGAAGCCTATGATGACAAAGGAAACATCCTCAGATAGAAACTAGAAAGAAGCTTTCTGAGAGACTGCTTTGTGATGTGCCAATTCATCTCACAGAATTACACTCTTCTCTTCATTGAGCAGTTTGTTAACACTATTTTCTTGGAATCTGCAATGGGATAGTTCAGACCGCTTTGAAGCTTATGGTGACAAATGAAATATCCTCATATAAAAATTAGAAAGAAACTTTCTGAGAAACTACTTCACGATGTGTTAATTCATCTCAGAAAGTTACATGATTCTTTTCATGGATCAGTTTGGTGGAACTGTTTTATGGGAATCTGAGAAGGGATATTTTGGATTGCATTGAAGCCTATGGTGACAAAGGAAATATCCTCAGATAAAAACTAGAAATAAACTTTCTGAGAAACTGCTCCATGATGTGTGAATTCATCATAAAGAGGTACACCATTCGTTTAATGGAGCAGTTTGATAACACTGTTTTCATGGAATCTGCAATATGGTAATTTAAAGAGTATCAAAGCCTATGGTGACAAAGGAAATATCCTCAGATGAAAACCAAAAAGAAGCTTTCTGAGAAACAGCTTTGTGATGTGTGAATTTATTTCAAAGATTTACACCTTTCTTTTCATGGAGCACTTTCCTAACACTATTTTTGTGGAATCTACAAAGGGATATTTGGGAGCGCATTGAGGCCTATGGTGTAAAAGGGAATATCCCCAGACGAAAATTAGAAAGAATCTTTCTGAGAAACTTCTTTGTGATTTGTGAATTCATCTCACAGAGTTACTCGATTCTTTTCATGGAGCAGTTTGGTAGCACTGTTTTGGGGAAATCTGAGAAAGGATATTTGGGATCACATTGAAGCCTATGGTGACAAAGGAAATATCCTCAGATGAAGACTGGAAATAAGCTTTCTGAGAAACTGCTTTGTTCTGTGTGCATTGATCTCACAGACTTACACCTTTACTTTCTTGCAGCAATTTACTAACACTGATTACATGGAATCTGCAATAGGATATTTGGGAGTGCATTGAAGCCTATGGTGACAAAGTAAATCTCCTCAGACAAAAACAAAAGCAAGTTTTCTGAGAAACTGCTTTGTGATGTGTGAATTCATCTCACAGATTTACACCTTTCTTTAAATGGAGTAGTTTGCCAACACTGTTTTCGTAGAATCTGGCAAAGGAATATTTGGGAGCACATTAGGCTTATTGTGAAAAAGGAAATAACCTCATATAAAAACTAAAAAGAAGCTTTCTGAGAAAATGCTTTCTGATTTCTGAAATCATATCTCAGAGTTAGAATGTTCTTTCAGTGAGTAGTTTGCTAACACTATTTTCTCGGAATCTGCAGTGGAATTTTTTGGAGCACATTGAAGCTTATGTGACAAAGTAAATACCCTCAAACAAAAAGTAGAAAGCTTTCTGGAAAACCGCTTTGTGGTGTGTTAACTCACCCCACAGACTTACACGATGTTTTTCATGGATCAGTTTGGTAGCACCGTTTTTGGGGAATCTGAGAAGGGATATGTTGGATCGCATTGAACCCTAGGGTGACAAAGGAAACATCCTCAGATAAAAACAAGAAAGAAGCTTTCTGAGAAAGTTCTTTGTGTTGTGTGAATTCATCTCACAGAGTTACACCGTTCTTTTCATTGACCAGTCTGCTAACACTGTTTATGTGGAATCTGCAAAGGAATATTTGGGAGTGCATTGAGGACTGTAGTGAAAAAGGAAATATCCTCAGGTAAAAACTAGAAAGAAGCTTTCTGAGAACCTGCTTTATTATGTGTGAATTCATCTCACAGGGTTACAGAGTTCACTTCACTGAGCAGTTTGATAACACTGTTTTCATGGAATTGGCAATAGGGTATTTGGGAGCACTTTGAAGCCAATGGTGACAAAGGATATATCCTCTGATAAAAACCAAAAAGAAGCTTTCTGAGAAACTGCTTTGTTATGTTTGAACTTGTGTCACAGAGTTACACCGTTCTTTCATTGAGCTGTTTGAAAACACTGTTTTTGTGGAATCTGCAAAGGGATATTTGGGAGCACATGAAGGTCTGTGGAGAAAAAGGAAATATCCTCAGATAAAAACGACAAAGAAGGTTTCTGAGAAACTGATTTTTGTTGTGTGAATTCATCTCACAGAGTTACACTACTGTTTTCATTGAGCAGTTTGCTAACACTATTTTCTTGGAATCTGTAATGGGATATTTCAGAGCACACTGAAGCTGATGTTGACAAATGAAATACCCTCAGACAAAAACTACAAAGAACTTTCTGAGAAACTGCTTTGTTATTTGTGAATTCGGTTCAGAGGGCTAAAAGATACTTTTCATGGAGCAGTTTGGTAGCAGTGTTTTTGGGGAATTGGAGAAAGGATATTTGAATCGCATTGAAACCTACGTTGACAAAGGAAATACCCTCAGATGAAAACTAGAAGAGGCGTTCTGAGAAAGTTATTCACGATGTGTGAATTCATCTCACAGAGTTACACCATTCTTTTCACGGAGCAATGTGTTAGCACTATTTTCGTACAATTATCAAGGGGATATTTGGGAGCTCATTGAGGAGCATAGTGACAAAAGAAATATCCTCACATAAAAAGTAGAAAGAAGCTTTCTGAGAAACTGCATTGTAATGTGTGAATTCATCTCACAGAGCTACTCTGTTCTTTCCTTTGAGCAGTTTACTAACACTGATCTCATGGAATCTGCAATGGTATACTTCGTAGCACATTGAAACTTATGGTGGCAAAGTAAATAAACTCAGATACAAACTAGAAAGAAGCTTTCTGAGAAACTGCTTTGTGATGTGTGAATTCATGTCTCAGTGTTACACCGTTTTTTTCATTGAGCTGTTTGAAAACACTGTTTTCATGGAATCTACAAAGGGATATTTGGGAGCACATGGAGGTCTGTGGAGAAAAAGGAAATATCCTCAGATAAAAACGAGAAAGAAGCTTTCTGAGAAACTGCTATTGATGTGTGAATTCATCTCACAGAGTTTCACTGTTCCTTTCATTGAGCAGTTTGCTAACACTATTTTCTTGGAATCTGCAGTGGGATATTTTGTAGCGCGTTGAAGATTATGGTGACAAATGAAATATCCTCAGACAAAAACTAGAAAGAAGCTTCCTGAGAGACTGCTTTGTGATTTTTGAATTCACCTTACACAGTTACACAATTCTTTTCATGGAGCAGTTTGGTAGCACTGTTTTGGCGGAATCTAAGAAGGTATATTTGGGATCACATTGAAGCCTACGGTGACAAAGGATATATCCTGAGATGAAAACTAGAAAGAAGCTATCTGAGGAAGTACTTTGTGATGTGTGAATTTGTCTCACAAAATTACAACTTTCTTATCATGGAACCGTTTGCTAACACTCCTTTTGTGGAATCTGCAAAGGGATATTTGGTAGTGCATTGAGGCCTATGGTAAAAAACGAAATATCTTCAAATAAAAACTAGAAAGAAGCTTCCTGAGAAACTGCTGTGTGATGTGTGAATTCATCTCTCAGAGTTACACTGTCCTTTTCATTGAGCAATTTGTTAACATTGTTGTCGTGGAGTCTGCAAAGGGGTATTTTGGAGCGCTTTGGGGCCTATAGTGAGAAAGTAAATATCCTCAGACAAAACCTAGAAAGAAGCTTTCTGAGAAACTGCTTTGTGATGTTTGAGTTCATCTTACAAAGTTATAAGGTTGTTTGCATTGAGCAGATTGATAACACTGTTTTTGTGGAATCTGCAATAGGATATTTGGTAGCACCTTGAAGCTTATGGTTACAAAGGAAATATCCCCATATAAAAACCAAAAAGAAACCTTCTGTGAAACTGCTTTGTGATGTGTGAATTCATCTCAAAGATTTACACCTTTCTTTTTATTGAGAAGTTTGCTAACACTTTTTTCATGGAATCTGTAATGGAATATTCAGGAGTGTAGTTAGGAATATGTTGAAAAACGAAATATCCTCAGATAATAACTAGAAAGCTTTCTGATAAATTGCTTTGTGACGTGTGATTCATCTCAGAGAGTTACAATGCTGTTTTCATTGAGCAGTTTGCTAAAACTGTTTTGTTGGAATCTGCAATTGGATATTTCAGAGCTCATTGAAACTTATGGTGACAAAGGAAATATCCTCATACACAAACCAGACAGAAGTTTTCTGAGAAACTCCTTTGTGATTTGTGAATTTATCTCACAGAGTTACATCATTCTTTTCATGGAGCAGTTTAATAGCACTGCTTTTGGGGAATTTGAGAAGGGATATTTTGGATCGCATTGAAGCCTATTGCAAAAAAGGAAATATCCTCAGATAAAAACTACAAAGAATCTTTCTGAGAAACTTCTTTGTGGTGTGTGTATTCATCTCACAGAGTAGCACGATTCTTTTCTTGGAGCACTTTGGTAAAACTGTTTTCATGGAACCTCAAATAGGATATTTGGGAGTGCATTGAAGCCTATGGTGGCAAAGGCAATATCCTCAGACAAAAACCAAAAAGAAGCATTCTTAGAAACTGCTTTGTGATGTGTGAATTAATCTCACAGATTTACACCATTCTTTCCATGGGATAGTTTGCTAACACTATTTTTGTGGAATCTGAAAAGGGATATTTGTGAGCTCAGTGAGGCCTGTAGTGAAAAAAGCAAATATCCTCAGACAAAAACTAGAAAGAAGCTTTCTATGAAACTGCTTCCTGACATGTGAATTAATCTCACCGATTTCCATGATTCTTTTCATGGAACAGCTTGGTAGCACTGCTTTTGGATAATCTCAGAAGGGATATTTTGGATCACATTGAAGTCTATAGTGACAAAGGGAATATTCTCAGGTAAAAACTATATAGAAGCTATCTGAGAAACTGATTTTTGATGTGTGCATTCCTCTCAAAGAGTAGCACGATTCTTTTCTAGGAGCAGTTTGCTAAAACACTTTTTGTGGATCTGTAAAGGGATATTTGGGAGCGCATTGAGGAATATGGTGAAAAAGGAATTATCCTCACATAAAAGTAGAAAGAAGCTTTCTGAGAAATAGTTTTTTGATGTGAGAATTCATCTCATAGTGCTACACTACACTTTTTATGAAGATGTATATTAGAACTGTTTTGGGGAATTTTAGAAGGAATATTTGGAATTGCATTGAGGTCACCGACAAAGGAAATATGTTCAGATAAAAACTAGAAAGAAGCTTTCTGAGAAACTGTTTTGTGATGTGTGAGTTCATCTCAGAGGGTTACAATGTTGTTTTCATTGAGCAGTTTGCGAATACTGTTTTCTTTTAATCTGCAATTGGATCGGATATTTCAGAGCTCATTGAAGCATATGGTAACAAAGGAAATATCCTCATGTAAAAATGAGGAAGAAGTTTTCTAAGAAACCGCTTTGTGATATTTTAATTCATCTCACAGAATTACATGATTCTTTTCATGTATCACTTTGTTAGCACTGTTTTTGGAGAATTTGCAGTAGGATATTTGGGAGCACATTGAAGCTTATGATGACAAAGGAAACATCCTCAGACAAAAACCAAAAAGAAACTTTCCAAGAAACTGCTGACTCATATGTGAATTCATCACAGAGATTTGCACCTTTCTTTCCATGGAGCAGTTTGCTAACGCTATTTTCGTGGAATCTGCAAAGGAATATTCGCAAGTGCATTGAGGCCTATTATGAAAAAGGAAATATCCTCAGACCAAACCTAGAAAGAAGCTTTCTGAGAAACTGCTTTGTGACGCATGAATTCATCTCACAGTGTTAATGATTCTTTTCACAGGGCAGTTTGGTAGCACTGTTTCCTTGGAATATGCAATGGGATATTTCGGAGTGTATTGAAGCTTATGGTGACTGCTCAGTGATATAAAATAGGACACATACAAATGGAAGAACATATCATGCTCATGGATAGGAAGAATCAATATTGTGAAAATGGCCATACTGCCCAAGGTCATTTATAGATTCAGTGCCATTCCCATCAAGCTACCAATGACTTTCTTCACAGAATTGGAAAAAACTGCTTTGAAGTTCATATGGAACCAAAAAAGAGCCTGCATTGCCATGACAATCGAACAAGTCAAAAGAACAAAGCTAGATTCATCACGCTACCTGACTTCAAACTATACTACAAGGCTACAGTAACCAAAGCAGCATAGTACTGGTACCAAAACAGAGATATAGACCAATGGAACAGAATAGAGCCCTCAGAAATATTACTACACATCTACAGTCATCTGATCTTTGACACACCTGACAAAAACAAGAAATGGAGAAAGGATTCCCTATTTAATAAATGGTGCTGGGAAAATTGGCTAACCATAAGCAGAAAGCTGAAACTGGATCCTTTCCTTACTCCTTATACAAAAAAATTAATTCAAGATGGATTAGAGACTTAAATGTTAGACATAATACCATAAAAACCCCAGAAGAAAACCTAGGTAATACCATTGAGGACATTGGCATGGACAAGGAATTCATGTCTAAAACACCAAAAGGAACGGTAACAAAAGCCAAAATTGACAAATGGGATCTAGAATTAGAAATACCATATGATCCAGCCGTCCCATTACTGGGGATATACCCAAGGGAATATAAATCATGCTGCTATAAAGACACATGCACATGTATGTTTATTGCAGCACAATTCACAATAGCAAAGACTTGGAATCAACCCAAATGTCCATCAGTGACAGACTGGATTAAGAAATGTGCACATTACACTGTGGAATACTATGCAGCCATAAAAAGGATGAGTTCATGTCGTTGTAGGGACATGGATGCAGTTTGGAAACCATCATTCTCAACAACTATCACAAGAACAGAAAACCAAACACTGCATGTTCTCACTCATAGGGGGAATTGAACATTGAGATCACTTGGACATGGAAAGGGGCATCACACACCGGGGCCTATTGTGGGGAGGTGGGAGGGGGGAGGGATGGCTATTGGACTTAAACCTGAAGTAATTGAAGTTTTGAAGGGTGCTGACGAGTTAATGGGTGCAGCACACCTACATGGGACATGTATACATATGTAACAAACCTCCATGTTGTGCACATGTACCCTAGAACTTAAAGTATAATAAAAAATAAAAACACATTAATAAATAAAATGCTACTTGTAGCACTGGACTAGGTGCAGGGTATACAGTACTGAACAAAGCAAAAAAAAAAAGGAATATCCTAATATAAAAACTAGAAAGACGCTTTATGAGAAATTTGCTTGTGATGTGTTAATTCGTCTCACAGAGTTACCCATTTTTTTCCATGGAGCAGATTGTTAGTACAGTTTTTGTGTAATGTTAGCAGGGATACTTTGAATCACATTGAAGCCCATGGTGACACAGGAAATATCCTGAGATAAAAATTAGAAAGCATTCTGAGAAACTTCTATGTGATGTGTGAATTCATCTCATAGAGTTACACTGTTCTTTTCATTGAGAAGTCTGCTTAAACTGTTTTCTTGGAATCTGCAATAGGATATTTGGGAGCGAATTGAAGCCTATGGTAACAAACAAATATCCTCAATTAAAATGGAATAGAAGCTTTCTGAGAAACTGCTTTGTGATTGCCAATTTTCCCCACAGAGTTACACTGTTCTTTTCATTGAGTACTTGCTAACACTGTTTTTCCTGGAATCTGCAATTGGGATATTTTGGATCACATTGAAGCTTATGTTCACAAAGGAAATACCTCAGACAAAAACTAGAAAGAAGCTTCTGACAAACTGCTTTCCAATTTGTGAATACATCTCAGAGACTTAAAATTTCCTTTCATGGAGCAACTTGTTAGAACTGATTTTGGGGAATCTGAGAAGGGATATTTTGGATTGCATTGAAGCCTGTGGTGCTAAAGGAAATATTCTCAGATAAAAAATAGAAAGAAGCTTTCTAAGAAACTGCTTTGTGATGTGTGTATTCATCTCACAGAGTAGCATGATTCTTTTCTTGGAGCAGTTTGGTAAAACTGTTTTCATGCAATCTTCAATAGAATATTTGGGAGCACATTGAAGCCTGTGGTGACCAAGGAAATATCCTCAGACAAGAAAACAAAAAGCAACTTTCTGAGAATCTGCTATGTGATGCTGAATTCATCTCACAGGTTACACTGTTCTTTTGTGAAGCAGTTTCCTAACACTATTTTCGTGAAAGAAATCTGCAAAGGGATATTCACGAGCACAATGAGGCCTGTAGTGAAAAAGGAAATATCCTCAGACAAAAACTAGAAAGAAGGTATCTATGAAAATGCACTCTGATTTGTGAATACAACTCACAGATTTACAGGATACTTTTCATGGAGCATTTTGGTAGCACTGTTTTTGGAGAATCTGAGAAGCGCTATTTTGGATTGCATTGAAGCCAACGGTGACAAATGGAATATTCTCAGATAAAAACCAGATGGAAGTTTTCTGAGAAACTACTTGTGATGTGTGTATTCATCTCACAGAGTTACACGATTCTTTTCATGGATCAGTTTGATAGCACTGTTTTTGGGAAATCTGAGAAGGGATATTTTGAATCGCATTGAAGACTAAGGTGAGAAAGGAAATGTCCTCAGATAAAAACTAGAAAGAAGGTTTCTGAGAAAGTTTTCTGTGATGTGTGAATTCATCTCACAGAGTTACACCTTTCTTTACATGGAGCCATTTGCTAACAGTGTTTTCATGGTATCTGCAAAGGGATATTTTGGAGCGCATTGAGGGCTATGGCGAAAAACTAAATATCCTCAGATAAAAAATAGAAAGAAACTTTCTGAGATACTGCATTGTGATGTCTGAATTCATCTCACACAGTTACACCATACATTTCATTGAGCGGTTTGCAAACACTGTTTTCATGTAATCTGCAAAGGGACATTTGGGAGTGCATTAAGGCCTATAGTGAAAAAGGAAATATCCTCAGAGAAAAACTAGAAAGAAGCTTTCTGAGAAATTGCTTTGTGCTGTGTGAATTCATCTCACAGAGTTACACTATTCTTTTCATTGAGCTGTTTGATAACACTGTTTAAGTGGAATCTGCAGTAGACTATATGGGAGTGCATTGAAGCCTATGGTTACCAAGGCAACATTCTCAGACAAAAAACAAAAAGAGACTTTCTGAGAAACTGCTTTGTGATGTGTTAGCTCATCTCACCAAGTTACAATGTACTTTTCATTGATCAGTTTGCTAACACTATTTTCTTGGATTCTGTAAGGGAATATTTCAGAGAGCATTGAAGCTTATAGTTAAAAAGGAAATATCCTCAGACAAAAGCTAGATAGTAGCTATCTGAGAAACTGTTTTTTATTTGTGAATTCAGCTCATAGAGTTACACTGTTCTTTTCATTGAGCTGTTTGATCACACTCTTTTCGTGGAATCTGCAAAGGGATATTTGGGAGTGCATTGAGGCCTATGATGACAAAGGAAATATCCTCAGATAAAAACTAGGAAGAAACTTTCTGAGAACTTCTTTGTGATGTGTGAATTCATCTCACAGAGTTGCATGATTCTTTTCTTTTAGCAGTTTGCTAACACTGTTTTCTAGGAATCTGCAATAATATACTTAGGAGCGAATTGAGGCCTATGGTGGAAAAGGAAATATCCTCACGTAAAAATTAGACAGAAGCTTTCTTAGCAAGCTCTTTTTGATGTGTGAATTCATATCACACAGTTACACCTTTCTTTTCGTGGAGCAGTTTGCTAACACTGTTTTCGTGGAATCTGCAAATGGATATTTGGAAGCCCATTGAGGCCTATGGTGAAAAACTAAATATCCTCCAATAAAATCTAGAAAGAAGCTGTTTGAGAAAATGCTTTGTGATGCGGGAATTCACCTCACACAGTTACACTGTTCTTTTCATTGAGCAGTTTGCTAACACTCCTTTCTTGGATTCTGCAAAGGGATATTTTGAAGCCCATTGAAGCTTATGGTTATAGAGCAAGTATCATCAGATAATAACTAGAAATAAACTTTCTGAGAAACTGCTTTGTATTTTTTGAATTCATCTCACAGAGTTACACCATAATTTTCATGGAGCAGTTTGGTAGCACTCTTTTTGGGGAATCTGAGAACGGATATTTTGGACCCCACTGAAGCCTGTGGTGGTCAAAGAAATATCCTCAGATAATCACGAGTGTATTGAGGCCTATTGTTAAAAAGACAATATCCTCAGGTAAAAACTAGAAAGAAGCTTTCTGAGAAACTGCTTTGTGATGTGTGAATTTTGCTCACAGCATTACACTGTTCTCTTCATTGAGCAGTTTGCTAAGACTATTTTCTTGGAATCTGCAATGTGACATTTCACAGCTCAATGAAGCTGATGGTGACAACGGATACATACTCAGAGAAAACCTAGAAAGAAGGTTTCTGAGAAATTGCTTTCTGATATGGTAATTCATCTCACAGAATTACACTGTTCTTTTCCTTGAGCACTTTGCTAACACTGTTTTCTTGGAATCTGAAAAGGGATACTTGAGAGCACTTTGAGACATATGGTGACAAAGGACATATCCTCATGTGAAAACTTGAAAGAAGCTTTCTGAGAAACCACTTTCTGATGTTAATTAATCTCTTAGAGTTTCCTGATTCTCTTCATGGAACAGTTTCTTAGCAGTGCTTTTGGGGAATCTGAGAAGGGATATTTTGGATCACATTGAAGCCTATGTTGACAATTAAATATCCTCAGATGAAAACTAGAAAGAAGCTTTCTGGGAAGACTCTTTGTGATGATGAATTCATCTCACAGAGTAACACCTTTCTTTTCTGGAACAGTTTGCTAACACTGTTTTCTTGGAATCTGCAATGGGATATTCCAGAGTCCTTTGATGCCTATAGTGAAAAATGAACTTTCCTCAGATAAAAAAGTAGAAAGAGGCCTTCTGAAAAACAGCTTTTTGATGTGTGAATTCACGTTACAGAGTTTCACCTTTCTTTTCATTGAGGAGTTTGGTAACACAGTTCTCATGCAATCTGCAATAGGATATTTGGGAGTGCATTGAGGCCTATGGTGACAAAGGAAATATCCACAGATAGAAGTCAAAAAGAAGATTTCTGTGAAACTCCTTAGTATGTGTGAACTCATCTCACAGAGGTACACCATTCTTTTCATTGAGAAGTTTGTTAAAACTTTTTCAATTAATCTGCTATGTTATATTGGGGAGTGCTTTGATTAATATGGTGAAAAAGGAAATATACTCAGATAAAAACTACAAGGAAGTTTTCTGAGAAACATCTTTGCGATATGTGAATTCACCTCACAGTTACAC
>NW_022680641.1:0-35067 GCF_009764315.1 Trachypithecus francoisi | reverse complement strand
TAATTTGTGATCCTGCCCTTGCTTTCAACAAAAATATAATTTGCATACCAGTGCATGTTGTGTTACTGAGCACTGGCTGACAAATGGTTCTTAACTCGTCATTCCCTCAGTCACACTTTCTTGAATGGCATATGTGTGCCAGCTGTAGTAGGAACTTGCTAGGCTCTAGGACTAACCCTTATGAAACGGGGGTCCTGGGGGAAGAAAATGCATATAACTATAAACGTTTGAGGGGATATCAGAGGGGGTGACTATAGGTGCAAAACTTCGTTCATTCATTGCCCCATCTAGGAGGTTTTGTGTCTTAGCAGCGTGTTCCATAGCAACACATCCGTGTATCAAAATATTCATCATATTATTTTGAAATTCTCTGCTTAGGTATGTGTTTTTCCGACTAAGTTTAGAACTGGTTGGCCGGGCGCGGTGGCTCAAGCCTGTAATCCCAGCGCTTTGGGAGGCCGAGACGGGCGGATCACGAGGTCAGGAGATCGAGACCATCCTGGCTAATACGGTGAAACCCCGTCTCTACTAAAAATACAAAAACTAGCGGGGCGAGGTGGCGGGCGCCTGTAGTCCCAGCTACTTGGGAGGCTGAGGCAGGAGAATGGCGGAAACCCAGGAGGCGGAGCTTGCAGTGAGCTGAGATCTGGCCACTGCACTCCAGTCCGGGCGACAGAGCGAGACTCCGCCTCAAAAAAAAAAAAAAAAAAACTGGTTAAGGACAGGCTATGGGGTATGTATTATATATATCTACACACACACATATATTTATATATATATACACTACCATTGTAAATATACAATATATATTTATATATAGACACATATATATTTCTCCCTCTCTATATATACACACACACCACACACATAGATATACACACACACATATATATGAAATACACACATACTTCTACTGCCAAGCACAGAAAGTCAAAACTAGGCAAGAGTTTAGTGTTTATGAAAAAATAGATATTCTTAGTTGAGAGTGTCCTTAAGTTGCCAGGGGAAAGACAGGATGGTTTCACAAAGGAAGATAGTGTTTTGTTTTGTTTTGTTTTTTCCTTTGTTTAACTCTTGAATTTGAAATAATCCAGACTTATTGAAAAGTTGCAAAAATAGTACAGAGAATTCCCGTATGGTCTTTCCTCAGGTTCCCCAAACATTTCACCCCATTTGTACTTTCTCTTTCTCTCTCTGTGGATATAATTTTTCTTTTCTCTGAAATGTTTGAGAGTGGAAGGTAGAATGCAGGGCAGGGTGAAAGGCAGAAGGAGAGAGGTTGTTTGGGAGCCTTTTTTTTTTTTTTTTTTTAACCTTCTGAGATGGAGTTTTGCTCTTGTCACCCAGGCTGGAGTGCAATGGTACAATCTCGGCTCACTGTAACCTCTGCCTTCTGAGTTCAAGTGATTCTCCTGCTTCAACCTCCCGAATAGCTGGGATTACAGGTGCCCACCACCATGCTCGGCTAACTTTTTATATTGTTAGTAGAGGAGTTTCACCATGTTGGCCAGGCTGGCCTTGAACTCCTGACCTCTGATGATCCACCTGCCTTGGCCTATCAAAGTGCTGGGATTACAGGCGTGAGCCACTGTGCTTGGCGATTGGGAGGCTTTTGCAGTAACCCAGAGCGCTATGATGAGGGCTGGACCTGGTTGGAAATGATGAGGAAGGTGAGAAGTGATTAGGTCTGGCATATATTTTGAAAGGAGAGTTTAAATGGGTTGGATGACAAGAGAGAGAAAAAGAAGTTTTAAGGATGATGTCAAGGAGTTTGGCCTGAGTAACTGGAAGACGAGAGATGCTCTTATTGGGATGGGGAAGACTATGGGAGGAGTGGGTTATAGCAGGGATTATCGAATGTGTGTTTTGGTCATGCTAAATTTGAGGTCTAAAAAGAGATGTCAAGAAGTGTTGGCTGGGCGTGGTGGCTCATGCCTGTAATTCCAGCACTTTGGGAGGCTGAGGCAGGCAGATCACCTGACGTCAAGAGTTCTAGACCAGCCTGATAATTATTAAAATCGATCATTGATGTTTACTAATTATCATATTATTACTCCTAATACCGCAGAGGGTGTACACCTACCTGTGATGTCGTTCCTCATATCCAGGGACAGAGAGCATGATTTTAGTTTTAATATTGCAGTAGGTGTACACTCACCCTGTGACACTGATCCTAATATCCAGGGGGGTAGAGTATGACATGACTCCCAACATAGCAATGAACGGACAGCCACCCGGTGATATTGCTCCTCATATTCACGGAAGAAGCCTATGCTATTACTCCCAATATCGCAGGGTGGATACAGCTCTTCTGTGATGTGGTTCCTAGTATCCGGAGGGGGAGAGGATAACAATTCCAGTATCGCAGGCTGTGTTCACCCGCCCTGTGATATTGTTATTAATATCCTGGAAGAGAGAGGATGATATGACTCCCCGTAGAGCAGGAGGCGTACACCTAGCCTGGGATATTGTTCCTAATATCCATGTAGAGGAGAGACTGATATTACTCCCAATATGGCAGGGGGTGAACATCTCCCCTGTGATATTCTTCTTTATATTCCAAGGCTGAGAGGTTGATATTACTCCCAGTATTGCAGACACTGTACACCCCCGTGTGATACTCTTCCTGATATCCGGAAGGGGAGAAGATGGTATTAATCCCCATATCGCAGGGGGTGAACACCCACTCTGTGATATCTTTCCTAGTATGCAGGGGGAGAGGAGATAATATTATTCCAATATTGCAGAAGCTGTACCCGCTCCCCCCGTGATATTGTCCTTAATATTCCAAGGCACAGAAGACGATGTTACTCCCAATATCCCAGAAAGTGTACACCCCCCCATGATGTTGTTTTCATGATCCAGGAGGGAAGGGGATGATATGACTTTCAACCCCTGCCCCCTGCAATGCTCTCACCCTGCAACACCGACACCCAGCTCAACCCGACATAGGACCAGAGGTGCTGGCTGGGGGTGTTCATTGCTTCTCTTTTCTCTCTTGCCAGACTCAGTAGAGGAAGCTGAGACCGCTTCTGGCTTTGGGAGAGGCCAGGGAGCCTGTGCGTTTGGAGCCTGGTTGCATGAGAGAAGCATGTGTGGGAACGCCAGGGCCTGGCCTTGAACCCCATTCCCCCAACATGATGCCGAGTGTGGCAGACATGACACTTGGCTTTGCTCTCTCAGAGTTCCATCTGCGAGAGGGGCTACTTGTGCCCCTGGCCTCATCAACTCAGGCTGAAGGTGGCCTTGGTCCTGGGCAGAGGGGCTTTGTGAAGCAGAAATAGATGGCCTGGTACAGGGGCCGAGCCTGGCCAGGACCTTGGCCCTGGAAGTTGTAAAGAAGGCCGGCGTCGACCATGAGCATCTGCACCAAGCTGTGCCCATGTCACAGTGTGCTCGGCGTCTGCCCTGGCACAGGTGCATGGCCTGTCTGCGCTCAAGCTCCCCGCCTATGGGGCCCACGTTCACAGAGGTGTGAAAGAGACAAGCACAGCCCAGGAGCCTCCGAGCTCAGCCAGCCTCGCTTCGATGCTGGGAGGCTGACGTCTTCCATTTTGTCTTCTGCCCAGGCCAGCTGTGGACCGTCCAGCGGCTCTGCTACTTCTACAGCGTCGTCATGCCCAGCGAGGCCCAGTGTGTCCTCTACCACGAGCTCCAGCTCTCCCTGGCCCGCAAGGTGACCGACAAAGTGCTGGGGGGGCAGTTCCTGGAGACCATCAGTCAAGCTCTACCTGTCCCTGGGCACCGAGCGGTGAGGGCTGGCTTTGCAGTGGTGGGGGTGTGGAGGGGGGCAGGGGGTTAGGAGGGGCAGGGAAGGGGGCACAGGGAAGCTGGCCCAGGACCCCATCAGCCGCTTTCCTTTGGATCATTTGGTTCCTTGGCATCAGATGCTTTGAGCTGGTGGGTCTGGGGGCGTCCCAGGGCTGCTGCTGGCTCATGAGTCCCAGCTTGAGCCTCTCTTGTTGGGTCAAAGGTCATCTCAACCCCAGCAGAGGCAGTACGTGCACTCTGGGCTGTTCTTCCTACTATGGTGGTTTTTGTCATCTGACCTGTGCCTGCCCCGAGTCTTCACTCCTGGCCTTCATCTGTCCCCTTAAGTGTGACCACAGCAGCCACCTGTGGCTTCTCTCCTACAGAAGACAGAGCCAGCTGTGTCACCTGCTTCCCTAGGGCGCAGGGTTTCAAGGTCTCACATCCCATAGGTGGCCCACTCGGCTTCCCCTGAGCATTTTGACCTGGTGGGGTAACCATGGCCCTGGCCACCCCACACACAGCTCCCGCTGACATTGCTGCAGTCATACCCCCTCGAGTGTCAGACTTACCGAGAGAGTAGGGAAGGAGCCAGATTCCATGGGGACCCGGGAGACTGGCTCCAGTCTTGGCCTCAGGTTCACAGAAGGAAAATGGGCCAGTGTGCTGGAGCCATGTTTCTCAAAGTGTAGTCCCTGGACCAGCAGAGCAGCATCTATGTCACCTAGGAGCTTGTGGCAAGTGGGAGTTCTAGGTCCTGCCCCAGGTCTGTGGAGCCGGAAGCTCTGGGGGCAGGGCCAGCAAGCTATACACACAGGCCTCCGAGTGACTGTGACGCCTGCACACCTTGAGAACCATCGACCTAGATAGCCTCTGGACACTAACGGCTCCTGGTGCATCTGGAGAAGACACAGGCCATGTCTGGGAGGCAGGGGAGATGGACTAGCACACTCCTCCTGCCACAGGGCAGCATGATGCTCGATTCCCTCAGAAGGATGTCCTTCATCTTTTCCATGCCGTGTGTGTTCACCCTGGCCCTCCCAGCAGCCTGGGAAGGGCAGAACACTGCACACACAAGAGGGCCGTTCCCAGTCCCCACATTCCAGATTCATCTGTCACCAGACCCACGGGAGGAGGCAGACTGCTTCCAGGAGGATGAGAGCCCTTGTTCTGACACCTGTGTCTGATTCCAGGGCCTACAGATCCACTCTGGACTACACCAAACAAAGGCTGGGGATTCTCATTCACCTCCAGAAGAAAGAGGAGGCGCATGCCTGGCTGCAAGCAGGGAAGATCTACTACATCCTGCGACAGAGCGAGACAGAGCGAGCTGGTGGACCTGTACATCCAGGTGAGTGGCAAGGGAGGCAGGAAGGGCTCTGTGCTGTTCACTCTCTGTCCATCCATCCATCCATTCATCCTTCCAACATCTATTTACCTGTTCATCTTTCCATCCATTATCCATTCATCCATCCATCCATTCTTCCATCATCTTCCCATACACCTGTGGGTCCTTCCATCCATCCATCCTTTTATCATCCATCCTTCCATCTATCTTTCCATCATCTATCCAACTCTTCATCCTTCTATCCATCCATCATCCACTCATCCTTCATCTGTTCATCTCTTCATCCATCCATTCACCTGATTGTCCATCCATCCATCTTTCCATTATCCATCCATTCAGCTGTTCATCCTTCTATCCATCCAACCATCTTCCATCCATTCATGATCCATCCATTCACCTGCCCATCCATCCTTCCATTCATCATGCATCCTTTTATCATCCATTCACCTGTTCATCCATCCTTCCATCATCCATCCGTTCAACTGTTCATTCTTCCATCCATCCTTCGTCCACTTGCCTGCTCATCCTTCCATTCATCCATCATCCATCCATCCATTCACCTGTTCATCTTTCCATTCATCATCCATCCATCCATCCGTCCATTCATCCATTCTTTTATCATCCATCCATTCAGCCACCATCCATCCACCTGTTCGTCTGTCCATCCATTCATCCAACCATTCTTCCATCGTCTATCCATTCACCTGTTCATCCTTCCATCCATCCACATTCATCCATTTATCTATTTATCCATTCATCCATATATCCATCTATCATCCATCCATCCTTCCATCATCCATCCACTCACCTCCTGTTCATCCTTCCATCCACCATCCATCCATTCATCCCTTCATCCTTCCATCCATCCATCCATCCATTTATCCATTCATCCATCCGTCCTTCACCCATCCATCCTCCATCCATGCATTCACCTGGTCATCCTTCCATCCATTTATCCATTCATCCACTCACCTCCTGTTCATCCTTCCATCATTCATCCATCTATCCATTCATCCATCCATTCACCTGTCTATCCATCGATCCATCCATCCATTCACCTGTTCATCTTTCCATTCATCCATCCATCATTCGTCCATTCATCATTCATCCATTCTTTTATCATCCATCCATTCAGCCACCATCCATCCACCTGTTCGTCTGTCCACCCATTCATCCAACCATTCTTCCATCGTTTATCCATTCACCTGTTCATCCTTCCATTCATACATCCATCCATCCACTCACCTATTCGTCTATCCATGCATCATTCATTCATCCACCCACCAATCTATTAATCCATCCCTCCATTCATCTGTCTGTCCATTTGTTGATCCGGCCATCTATCCACCATCTATCCATCCATATGTACATACATCATCTACCCTCCACCCATCCATACATTATCTACTCACCCATACATACAGACAGACATACACACATCATTCCAACCATGCACCCACCCATCCACCCATCCGTCCATCCATCCATCTACTCATTCCTAAGCCACTGCTGAGCACCTGTTGTGCCTTCTACCTCCCTCCAACTGGTTCCGTCACATCCTCCCCCAGTGGCCAGCATCTTCTTCCCGAGGGCAGAGGTGTGGCCCCTCACAGTGCCTAGCACCTGCTGGTATACAGCACATGCGCAAAGAATGGGACCACTCAGTTAACACACAGAAGAACTTGCTCCAAGCGACACGTGGCACATCTCCTTACAAAATGAATCTATCATAGCAGCTGTTTTCAGAGGCTTTCCCAAACACAGCGTGATCTGGAACAAATTGTGAAGCCCACGAGCCTGGTGAAGCTTTCATTATTGAGTACCTGCTGTATACCTCCTTGAGCTGAGGAGAAGGATCAAGAGCTCATGGCCAAGAGGGGACCAGGCCCACCCACAAACACTGTTGATGTGTGGCCCTGAGCTGCAGCAGGGATGTGGCAACGCAGAACGGAACAAGGGGATGGGCTCCCAGCAATCTGGGGGCCACGGAGACTGAGTGCAGGGGGAGTGGGCTAGGGCTAGCCCTGGTGGTAGGATTCACAGGTGTCGGGCTCCTGGGCTGCAGCTGCTCAGTCACCTCCTGGCACTCAGGTGCATCAGTTCATTGTCCTCATGCCAGTGGTGGGGCAGCCCTAATGCACAGGTCTGAAAAATGCTCAGGTGTACCTGCAGTGTGTGAGAGGAAGGAGGCTGGTGAAGGTGGGTGTGGCCACCTCACCAGGTGTGGGTCTTGAGGGAACCTCTGCCTCCTTTCAGGTGGCACAGAATGTGGTCCTGTACACAGGCGACTCCAACCTGGGATGGAGCTGTTTGAGGCAGCTGGAGACATCTTCTTCAATGGGGCCTGGGAGCTGGAGAAAGCCGTGTCCTTCTACCAGGTGAGCTGGCCTATGGGCTGATGTGGGTGGACCTCAGGGGGGGCACCTGGAGGGCAGAGCCACCCATGCACATACTTAGTTTCCCAGTGGTCTCACCGGGAATGATACTGACAGTGCCCCTGCCCGGGACAAACGCTTGGGGCCTGGACATGACTATGACCCTACCCTTGCCTAGTGATCTCACCGGGAATGATATTGACCGTGCCCCTGCCTGGGACAAACGCTCAGGTCTGGACATGACAGTGGCTTTACCCTTTGCACCTGATGATCTCAAGCAACCATGAGCGGGAAGTCCTGTCCCCATCTTCCAGATGAGGACACTGAGGCCCAGAGACGCACAGGGACATGTCAAAGGATACACAGCATGTCAGTGGGAGGCCCAGGGCCAGGGCCCAGATCTGCATGCACCCCGAAAAGGGGACGGCTTCTCCCTTCCTCTGAGTTCACGGTGTGGCTCAGCTCTGGACACAGACAAATGTGGTGTTTTTAGAGCAGAGAGGAGTGCTGGCTCCCCCAGTCAGACCCCCGGTGCCCTGGTGGGAGAGGCTGGTCTGAGGCTGCCAGGTGTAGCTGGATGGGCCTCAGATGACTCTTCAGCCCCCAACTTGGGTGTCTGAACCGTGTGTTATCCCAGAGCACAGAGCTCTGTGGAGGTGCAGGGGTCACTGGGGCGTGGGAAGCTCCAAGCACATTTCTGAGCTGTGAGGACGGCGCTGGGCAAGGTGGGTGCTGCGGGAAGCCTGACCCCACCTGCCTGTGTGGTACGAGCGGGCCCTGCCCCGGCAGTGACTATGGGCAACTGCAAGGTGAGCCACAGCTGTGCAACAAGCCGGTGGCACTGCTGGCCATGCTGGAGGAGCCCCAGGAGGGCTTGGAATTTGCCCATATGGCCCTAGCTGTCAGTATCACTCTGGGTAAGTCCCCTGAGCGCCCACCCTGCCAGGAGCCACACTTTGCCAGAGCTATGCCTCCATGTGTGCAGGGCAGGAGCTGAAACAGCTGCTGGATTTTCCCGGTCTCCTGTCCAGGCAGGCAGATCTGCCCAGCTGGCTTCCCTGTCTGGCCGTGGGGCACAGCCCAAGGTCTCTCACGTAGCGCAGAGCGCCCTGCCTAGCTGAGCTCTGTTTCCTCTGTCTCTTCCCGCTGCTGATCACAAGGGCCGCCCAGTGTGCCCTCTGCCTTCCAGACATGCCAGGCATCTCGGTCCCTGTATGTGCCAGGCCGAGTGGCACATTCCCTTTGTCTTGTGCCCTTTCCACCTTCATCAACCACACAACTCTCTGGCTGATGAAATCCCAGTTCCCCTTCCAGCAGCCTGCCCCTTAAGGCCGGGCATCCCCTGGTGCTGTGCCGGGTCGTCTGTCCTCCTCCAGAGACAGGGAACCTTGGGCGGGCCGCATGCCCCAGCGCCTTTTGCCTTGGGGCCCAGTACACAGTAGGTGTGCAGCTGTGTGGGAATGCATCAAATGCAGGCTCCACGGCACTCGCCCTGCAAAGGGGAGGACATCAGAGACAGCCTAGCTGGGTTTGTGCAACTGTGGGGGGACCTGGCGCTCAGGCACGCAGTGACTCCCCAAGGTACACACCCAGGAGGAGTGGGATGTCACGTCTGTGGGTTGCATGGAGCCGGGATGCGCGGGAGCACCTGGACTGCATGGCTTTTGGGCTCCCCTGGTTAAAACCAGTGGGCAAAGGCAGGTGGCTATGTGTAGGCCCAGAGCTGGGCCGTCCAAGCGCGACTTTGCCAAAGCCTCACAGTAGACAGGGGCAGGCCTTATTAGTTCTGCTTTGCAGATGGGAAAGTGAGTCTGGGAACCCAGAAGGAACTGGCCAGAACTTCCCAGGTGACCACAGGCGCCTGGAGGCAAGCCAGGTGCTGCCCGGGCTCTGTATACCTGCTCCTGAGGTGCCTGTGCCTGACTGCCCCAGGGAGCCACGTCCTCACATCTGCCCCTTTGGCCTACACCCCAGAGGACAGGCTGAACGAGCACATGGCCTACCACTGGCTGGCCGCCCTGCACCACCGGCTGGGCCATGGCACGCTGACGGAGCACTTCTACCTCAAGGCCCTGTAGCTCTGCAACTCGCCGCTGGAGTTCGACGAGGAGACCCTCTACTCCGTGAAGGTGTACCTGGTGCTCGGTGATATCATCGTCTACGACCTGAAGGTGGGTGGGGAGGGGCAGGGCTCTGGGTGTTCCCGGCCCCCTTGGAGTGGGATCTCCACAGACCCCAGAGGTCTGGGTTCCAGCCTTCCTTAGCAACGGCCCAGTGGCTTCCCTGGAGCTCTGCACCCAGCTAGAGGAGCCGGCAAGGTTCGCAGATACAACCCAGCTCCCAAGCTGGCCAGGCCCCACCCTCAAGAACTCAGTCTCAACCAGGGAGGCTGACACATGAGCGGGCAATGGTGGCCTCTGGGTAAAGAAGGGGGATTGTAGTCAGGGGGACCCTCCTGGAGGAGGTGACACCAAACTGAGTCTTGACAGTCAAGTGTCAAGTTGCATTTAACAAAGAAAACAGGGTCGGGAGAAGGACATTTTGGAGGACGGCATCATCCTCACATTGAATCCACGTTGCAAGATCCAACCCAAATCCCGGTGCCTCCTCTAGGAAGCCTGCCCAGGGTGCCTGCACTGAGCAACTCCTTCCTGGAGTCCCGAGACACCTTGAATCTTCACATCACCCAGGAAGGCTGGGGTGGGACCAGTGTCTTATCATTTGGTTCACAGACAGGGGAACCCCAGATCAGGGCAGGAGTCGTGGGGCGGGGCCCCAGCCCGCCGGCTGAGACCTTGCTGGGTCAGGTCTGTCTCAAGGGGAGGTGCTGTGCTCCCTCTGCCCCCAGCCCTGCAGGGGTGGAGAGCTGGGACTGGCAGACTCAGACCTGGGGGGTCTCCGCCCTCTGCCCAGCAGGCACCCGCCCCTCCTCCGCATCGCACCGGCACCGCGTCAGTACTCCTTATGGGCTGAGGGGCTAGGGCGCTCCAGTCCAGGGTCCAAGATCTTGGGGACCTGAGAACAACATGAGCTGGGGCAGCCCTAAGACCCTGCCCTGTATCCCCCACTGCAGGCCTGGGGCTGCCCGGGAGGCCTCCGCCCAGTGCTGGCGACACCTGGTGGTCAGAAGCGATCCCTGTGGCCTCCCAAGTCCCAGCCAGACAGGGAGGTGTCAGGCCCAGAGGAACGCTGCTCACGGCTCAGGGGCTCGCCTGGGACCCAGGGGACGGGCCTCCCAAAAGTGGGCCTTTATCTCTCTTGGTCCAGCCTGCCGCCCACTCCGCCTGCCCAGGAGGAAGGAAGGGGCCAAGTAGTACCTGAGAGGCCAAAGACCATGGTTGGGTCGAGGGGCACAGCCCTCCTTGCCAGGCACAGCCCTCTGGGTCTCATCGTGACTATGCTGTCAGTGCAGGCCAACTTCCCACAGGGAGGCCCCCTCGGAATTCCCCAAGGGCGGCTGTCTTTCCAAGGTTACACCCTCCTCCTTGTATAGGAGGCTCTGGACCCAGAACCCAGGGTCCAGAGCAGTGGGAGAAAAAGCCGGTCTGGATGGGGCCTGGAAGGCTGGTGAAGCAGCAGAGGTAAATGGGCGTCTTTTCCAATTGCCTCTAAAATGGGGTCCCCTTTAGTCTACACGTGAGAGTGAGCCCTGGAATAGGGTGGATTAGGTGTGTCCTGGCTCAGCCTGCCACTCACTAGCTGCTGCACACACACACACAGGCACACAAACACGCACATTCACACACACAGGCACACGCAGACACATATGCATTGGCTGGCTGCTTCCTGTTTAGTTGGGAAGCCCCCACCCTTTCAGGAAGCCTTTGCCTCCCCCCACCGGCTGAGTCCGGGGCCTCCTGGGCCCTTCACTGTCTCCTGGGCTTCCATCTGCCACAGCCCGGGCCACCTTTGTGGTCAGTGTTCAGTCCCAGGTCCCTCAGACTGGGAGCAAGGACGTTAGGCTCAGCCATGCACCCAGCACAGAGTCCAGTGTTCGGCTGGGCCGGGGAGCATTGGATGAGCAGTGGCGGTGACTGGGGGCCTTCTCGCCCCTGCTCCGTGTGTGGGGCGGGGCAGTGAGGGAATGGACTGCTGCATCTTGGACTTTGTCCTTGGCCCTGGGAGCCATCTTGAGATGGTAAAGAGGGACAGGCCAGGCACGGGTCTTAGAGAGGTCCCTTGGGTCACCCCCATGTGGCGGAGGCGCCTGGGGAAAAGCCAGGTGGGGGGCGGGAGGGTCAAGGAGGAGGTCTGGGAGGCAGCATCCCAACCCAGGGATGGTGAGTTTGAGCCAAAGATGCATTGAAAATGGGAGTGGATGTCTGGGGACTCACTCCGTCAATATTTCAGGGAAGATTGACAGGATACCTGTGAGATGGTTTTGTACCTGGCCTGGCCCGTGGAGGGCCTGGAAATGCTCAGCATGGACGGGGGCCAGAGGGGAGCCTGGGTCACTCAACACTGTGCCCCTGCTGTGGCTTGGAGCCACGGGTCCTGCATGGAACGCTCAGAGCAGGCAGGATCTGCCCTGACCACAGCCCACGGGGAAAGCAGCCACTGCCTGCAGAAAGGGTGGGACTGGGACAGGAGGCTTCGGGTGAGTGGGGCGTACGGAGAGTCAGGAAGGCTTCCAGGGGTGTCAGGATCATCCCCACCTCCTGCAGCTGAGACCACAGCAGTGTCACAGGCTTCGGGGCTCATGGGGTGAGCCAGCATTGGCTGGACATGTGGAATGACCTGGAGACAGGAACGGCCTCTGGGAAGACGGGCTCCGAGTCCCGCTTTTGCTGAGCATGGCCTGTCCCCTTCAGGACCGGTTTGATGCAGCCGGGTACTACCAGCTGGCACTGGCAGCCGCCGCGAACCTGGGCAACAAGAAGGCACAGCTGAAGATCTACACGCGGCCCGCCACCATCTCCCACAACTCCCTCCTAGACCGAGAGAAGTCGCTCTTCTTCTACCGGAAGGCCAGGACCTTCGCCACAGTGCTCAATGTCTACAGGGTCAACCTGCCTCCTCTGCCACTCTGCGGGTGGGCCCCCTGGTTGGCCCCAGCCACCCTCGCTGAGGACAGCATCCGAGGGAGTGGGTTTTGTGCAAGGAGGATGGTCTCCTGCCTCTCCTGGTGTCTCCCGTGGCTCATTTTCTGGGAAATGGAGGCATGAAAGCAGGGTTCAAATAGCAATAATTTTTTTTTTGCAATATCATACCGAAGTCCCCATGGCATCCTTCCCTGTGTGCTTCCTGGGCGGGGTCTAGGGGCCAGCTCCTTCCCTGGTGGCAGCCCTCTGATCTTGGGGATGAGAAGGACCCTGAGTCCAACAGACCTGGGCCAGGTCACCATGAGTCTCGGTTTCCTCGGCGGCCAGAGGGGAGACAGTGGTGGAACTGCCTGGGCAGCTCCCTGCTCAGAGCTTTTGCTGTAGGTCTCCTGCCGCCCTTGCCTTTAATCTTCAGGCCACTGTGCCTGCATGTAGGGGCTGCTAGTGTCCCTGTCCGCCATTGAAGAAATAGAGGCACAGAAAGGTTAGGTGTCTGGCCCACCGTCACACAGCACGTAGGGGCGGAGACGCAGAGCCCAGTACACTGACCACCACACCACCCTGCCAGCCTGCAGCCAGGAAGGTGTCCCCCATTAGGACCCAAGGTCAGCTCCTGGACCTCTCTTGTGGTATCAGGAGAGCCGCAGGCCAGTGAAGGTGGCCCCGGGGATCCCTCACTCAGTGTCCTCTGCTCCCAGACTTGGTTGGGCCGAGCCTGGCCAGTCCCAACTCTGGCCACTGGTCAGCCCTGCGGGAAGTGAGATGCACGGATCTCCGCCGGTGTAGACGCTGCTACCCAGTATTGAAAGCCTTATCTGGGCTGGCCCCCAGCCGTCCCCACATACCCCTCCCCTTCTGGCCCCCGGCCCTCATCCAAGTCCCTGGAATCCCAGGTTTTCCTTCTTGGAATCTCTTGGCCCCAGGGAACACAGCTCACACGGTCTCTTTGCCAGTTTATGCAAGGAAATCGAGGTTCAGAGACTGTGGAGGTCCCACGTGATTCTCACATACACTGCACTCTCCCAGGCTCCTCTTTTAAACACTTTAAATGAGGTGACTTTCACATCGCATGCAATTAACTATTTCAAAGCGAATAATGGGGTGGCATTTGTGCATTCACAGTCCTGTGCAACCACTCACGCCAAGTAGTTTCAAAACGTGTTCATCTCCCCAGTAGAAACCTGCCATCCTCACTAAGCAGTTACCCCTCCTTGGTATCCCCCAAGCCCCTCGTTTAATGGAAGGGGAAGCTGAGACCCGAAGAGAGACTTGCCAGTGGGCGGAGCTCTGATAATAAGTAATCAAGCACCCATCTGCTGGTTCAATCCTGGGTTAGTTTTCCACCCAGCAGAGGTGACAGAGCCAGGAGGTTCTGGGAGCGCCACAAGTGTCACTGGTTCAGGCCTGGGTTGGTTTTCCACCCACCAGAGGTGACAGAGCCAGGAGGTTCTGGGACCCCATGCTTGCAGCCAGAGCCCTGCCCTGAGCCTCCCCACCAGGGGGCAGCAGAGAGCTTTCCAGAACCGGCCACGGGGCTGGCGGGAAGCAGCGAGTCAGAGCTGCTGACAAATCTCACGTGGACCCCAGATCACTGTCTCTGTGTGTTGGGCTTGAGAATTGGAGAGGAGGCCGCATGATTAGAAACGTGAAGACAGCACGGCCTGGCTGGAGCAGCCGGAAGCGTCGTCACGTTTACTGAGGACACAGACTTCCTGCCCGCTGGGCCGGGCCTGCAGCCACTCTTCTCGGGGTGGGGCCTGTAGGTCCGGGTTGCTCTCGGTCCCCGACCTGCCTCAGAGTTCGGGGGGCTTTGGAACTCTGCCTCCCCATCTCCACCCACCCTGGCTGGTGCCACGAGGGGACTGGATCCTGGGATCCTGTTCCTCTTGGGCAGCAGAGACTGAGGGACCAGAGGAGATGATGGGTCTTTAAGCCCCACATTCAAACCCCAGCCCACCACGCACAGTCTGGGGGTTCATGGTGAGGGAGTTGACGTCTCCGAGCCCCAGTTTTGTCACCACTAAAATGAGGCCGACATACTGGGGCAGAGTGCCAGCCCCAGGGCTAACAGAGGCCTGTTCCCTACTGACCATACCTCTTACTCCTAGGAACAGCTCCAACAACCACACACTAGGGAACACTCAACCCAGGCCAACTTGTCAGAGGCACGTGAGCCAGAGCGACTCCATCTTGAATGGAGGCTGGGTAAAGGGAGGATGAGACCTGCTGGGCCGCCTTCCCAGGAGGCTAGGCATTCTTAGTCACAGGATGAGATAGGAGGTCGGCACAAGATACAGCTCATAAAGACCTTGCTGATAAAGCAGGTTGCAGTAAAGTCGGCCAAAGCCCACCAAACCCAAGATGGCCACGAGAGTGACCTGTGATTGTCCTCACGGCTCATTATGTGCTAATTCTAATGCTTTAGCTGCCACAAGACACTCCCACCAGCGCCACGACAGTTTATAGATGCCATGGAAACATCTGGAGGTTCCTACATGGTTCCAGAAGGGAAGGCAGAAACTCTCAGTTCTGGGAATTGCCCACCCCTTTCCTGGAACACTCATAAATAGTCCAACCCTTGTTTAGCGTATGATCAAGAAATAACCATGAAAATGGGCAACCAGCAGCCTTGGGGCCACTCTGCCTATGGAGCAGCCATTCTTCTTTTTCTTTTTTTTTTTTTTTTTTTTTTTGAGATGGAATCTCGCTCTGTTGGCCGAACTGGAATGCAGTGGCATGATCTTGGCTCACTACAACCTCTACCTCCTGGGTTCAAGCGATTCTCCTGCCTCAGCCTTCCTAGTAGCTGGGATTACAGGCACCTGCCACCACGCCCAGTTAATTTTTTGTATTTTAGTGGCGACAGGGTTTTGCCATGTTGGACCAGGCTGGTCTCGAACTTCTCACCTCAGGTGATCCACCTGCCTCGCCATCCCAAAGTTATAGGATTACAGGAGTGAGCCACTGCGCCCGGCCAGAGTAGCCATTCTTTTATTCTTTGTCTTTCCTAATAAACTTGCTTTCACTTTATGGACTCGCCCCAAATTATGTCTTCTGTGAGATCCAAGAAACCTCTCTTGGGGTCTGGATTGGAACCGCTTTTCAGTAACAAACTTGCTTAACCTCTCAGACCCTTCGTCTCTTCATCTGTAACCAAAGACAAAGCCTCCCCCGAGGTTCCAAAAGTGTGCAGAGAACGCATGGGAAACGAGGGGCACAGAGTTGGTGTGCAGAAACAGTATCACAGACTGGGTGTCAAGCCACTGTCATATTGGAAGTAATATCACACTCTCCCCCACAAGTTATGAGGAACAATATCACAGGGGGGTGTGTACCTTCTCCAGTAGTGGGAGTAGTATCATCATCTCTTCCTTTAGATGACAGGAACGATGTCACAGGTTGGGTGTACATCCCGTGTGTTTTTGGAAGCAATGTTATTCTCTCTTCTGGTAGGTTTTAGGATTCATATCACAGGCGGGGTGTACACCCCTTGTTATATTGGATGGAGTCTCATCCTATTTCAACCTGTATCTTTAGAACAATATCCCATGGGGATTGTATATCTCTTCAATATTGGTAGTAACACCATCCTCTCCTTTCCTGGATATGAGAAACAGTATCAGAGGAGGGGTGTATACCCCTTGCAATGTTGGTAGTAATATCATCTCTCGCCTGTGGTTATTAAGGACAAAATCCCACGGTGGCTGTACGGTTCCTACTTTATTGGGAGTAATATCATCCATTCACCCCCTGGATATCAGGAACCATATCGCAGAAGAGTTGTCCAACCCTTTCGGTATTGTCAGCCATGTCATCTTCTTCCCGCCTGGATATTAGGAACGATACCCCAGGGTTGGGGGCGGTGTACACCCACTGCGATATCGAAAGTAAACTCAGCCTCTTTCCCGCTGGATATTAGGACTACATCACAGGCGGCTGTACACTTCTTGCCATATTGGGAGTCCTATCATCCTCTCCTATCTTGGATATTATGAAAAATATTACAAACGAGGTGTACACCCGCTGAGATATTGAGAGTAATATTATGCTCTCCTCTTCGGGATATTACGAACCATATCACAGGAGGTGTGTACAACCTCTGCGATATTGGGAGAAATATCATTCTCTCCCCTTGAATATAAGAAACAGTATCACAGGAGGATGTACCCCCCCGTGATACTGGGAGTCATATCATGTTATTCGGAACAATAGCACAGTGGGTGTGTAAAACCCCTGCGATATTACCACTAGTATTATCTTCTCCATCCCAGGATATAAGGAACAATATCACAAGGGGATGTTCAACCCCTGTGATATTGGGGATACTATGTTCCTCTCCCCGGCTGGCTATTAGTAATATCTTCCTCTCCTCGGCTGGCTATTAGTAATATCTTCCTCTCCCCGGCTGGATGTGAGGGAAAATGTCACAGTGGAGGTCCACGCCCCTTGCGATATTGGGAGTAATATCATCCTCTCGCACTCTGGATAGAAGAAACAAGAAGACCGAAAGGATGAACACACACTGCGGTAATTTCATTAATGTCATCCTCTACCCCCTGGTTATTAGGAAAAACAGCATAGAGGAGTGGACACTTTCTGCGATATTGGGAGTAATATCATCTTCTCCTCGCCGGATATCAGGAATAAGTCTATTAATTATTAATATTAATAATAAAACAATACTAATCAATGACATTAATAATGACAACAAAGACACTAAATATTAATACTAATTAAAAATGTTTATGATTAGTATTAATAATTAATATTAACACTATTAATAAAATGATATCCATTAATGTTACTTAAATCAACACTGATGCTGGCAATAAAACAATTAATAATAAATGACAATTATTAAAAATCAATTTTTGGCATCCACCATCTATTTAAAATAATTATCAATATTAATGGTAAAATATTAATTGATAGTATTAATAATTATTACAATCAATTCTTGATGTTTAATAATTAATATCATTTTTCCCTGAGCAATACATTGTAGGTGTACACCGGTCTGTGAAAGAGTTCATTATTTCCAGAGGGGAAGACGATACTACTCACAATATCCAAAACAGACCGTGAGTCCACCATGGCTCCCAATAACCAAGGGGGGCAGAAGGGGTGGCTATGGGTCCCCACCTCGCGGGAGGTGACTCACCCACCTTGACACAGCCCCTGCTTTTGACAAGGGCATTCCAAAGCTAATCTGAAAAACTAGTCCACGCCATGATCGGTGGGGGCGTCGGAATTGCCTGATCACCCCACCTCCCTTCTGGAATTAGAACTTAGACTCTTCGTCTGATGGGAAACATTTACAATCTATTCTCTCCGAAGCTACCTGGAGGATTCCCTCCACATGACAAAGCCTTGGTCTCCACAACCCCTTATCTGACAACTCTCTCGACCATCTGTCAATCAGGAAAGTTTTGAATCTACCTATGACCTGGACACCCCTGCTTCCAGCTGTCCCACCTTTCCAGACCAAACCAATGTACATCTTACATTTATTTGATCGATTGTCTCATGTCTCCCTAAAAGCTATAAAACGAGACTGGGCTCTGACCACCTCAGGAATACGTTCTTAGGATCTCCTGAGGGCTGCATCAAGGGCCATGGTAACTCATTTGGCTCAGAATAAATCTCCAAATGCTTCACAGAGTTTGACTCTTTGCTGACATGGTACCTTTCATGGGTATTCATCTGGGGGACTCACAATCAACCGGAGGCAGCAGTTGCCCACTGTGCAGAAGTCTCTGCAGGACTGAGCCTCTGGCACAGGGACTCCAACCCCTGAAGCAGCAGCTCTCCCACGTCCCACGGCCTGATAGACCTGCACCTCCCGGGCTTCTCATTTCAGAGTCTCAGCAACACATCTACCAAATGTCATCAACATCACAGACTATTCATCGAGGCTTTTGGCTGTTGTTTCTCCCCAAGTTCACTGTAGAACCAGAATGGCAACACTCGGAACAGGATGGTTCTCAGTCACTGACCCTCCTGGTAAATATACTGTCTCCAAAGCCCTTTCCCGCCAGACACAGCTTCCTTTGAGTCAGGCTCGACGGCCACCTCCCCAAGAAGGAAACCTCTTCAATCCAGCCATCACAGCTCCTGTTCCTATCTAGACTTGTCTGCCAGGAAGGGAAGACTCCTCATTCCAGAGACAGCAGGTGTCACAAACTCAGGGTTTTAGCCATTGCGAAGGCAAACACTCATGAAATTAATACACTTTTTCCTCCTTGGATACTGACGTTTTCTCTTCTGGAGGTCAGCCAAGGCCATCTGCACGAGTCACGAGTGTGATGACTCCAGGCCCTCCTTCGGTGTCAGCAGTGTGGTTCCGCTCTGAGACCCTCCTGCACCAGCCGGGCCATGCAGCTGTTCCCACGACTGCTGTCAGCAAACTACAGTGATTCTAAAATAATCAGCAAACTGAGGTTCCGAACGATGCATTTTAAAGAAAAGTGTGTAAGTTTTACTGCATGAAACCAGCTACATCTTTTGCTACTCCAGAGGCTTTTTGTTTTGCTATCCTCAAGGTTCTCTATAATGATCCCGACAGTCAAGGTTCCCAGTTACAGGCAGAGGGTTGGGCAGGCCGCGTCTGATGTTTCACACACACAGAGGATCCACGTCAAAGGATTTTCCCTGTTCACCAACATCATCAGGACAAACTTTAAGCAGTAATAATCTCCCTGTCTGGAAAACTGAGCTCACCTGAGAACTAATGCAAAAAATGTGTTTGACAAAGTTGCAGGTGGACATTTTAGTGAATGAATCACTATTTCAAGGAGGATAAAGGCTCACTATTCAAAGGCATGTGTTTGTCAAGTTTTGTTATTTCAGCTTCATGCATTTAAATCATGAAGTGGCGCAGGCCATGCAGGAGAGGGACGGCCCGGACCCTGATCGCATAAGGCTGCTCCTGAGCAAGGCTCAGAGCCCTCTGGATGTTGGCAAGGCCACTTCCAAGGCCTATGCAGCAGGTGGTGCTGATGGGCTCTTCTGTATCGCTGGAATAATCTGTGCTATTTTGCTTTGCGCATTCAGTTGATCATATATATGCAGACAACTATTGGAGGGGATTCACGGTGAGGTCTGGGGAGTGTTACTCATTCGGTATTAGTACTGCCCACCCCCACTCCAGATCCTGGAAAACGAGGCAATACCCATGAGCTAAAAAGATAGAAGAGAAATCTCACCACATTACCCTCAGAAAATTTGGCCCTGGGCCTGTCCCTTCAATATGGGTTAATGGCCAGTGGGGGTATGTGATGGGAACACATAAGAGAAAGGGAAATATGATATCTCCCTAAAGGCAGAAATTATATGCACAATTTGTCATGGTAAAGTTCCCATCTTATTTCATATTCAGGGGATTATATATATATAGTGAAAGAATGGTGTAAATAAATAAAAGGTTAATTCCATGAAAAGATTTGAGTTTGTGGGATACAAAAAGAAGACAAGGATGTTAAACTTGATGCCCTAAACAAAAGAAAGAAAAATTGTTGTACATAGTTATACAATCAATGTTAAAATATAACTTTGCACTCTATACACTTTAAGAAACTGCTGCGTCAGTTCAAAGCTTATAAACAATTGTGCTGCTGTAATTGTCCCTGCAACCTTTTCCTCAAGGCCACACAGGTTTACTTCAATAGTCCTGTTTAGCACCTGTAACCTCAAGAGCCACCAAGTCTGAAATAAGACTTTGTTATGTTAACCATTAAGCTTGCCTATCTAGTTCCATAGAAAGAAAATCAGGATTCCTCAAAAGGGTAACCAAGGAAAGAAGAACAAACTGACCATCCATGAAGAGAACTGTTCTTGATGAACTTCTAAGAATATCCTGATAATCTATATATAATTATGTAATCACCTGATGCTCTGCTGATTGACAATTGTTCTATATATAATTATGTAATCACCTGATGCTCTACTGATTGACAATTGTTCTATAAAATACTATATAAGCCTATAGTAAAAATCATTCGGCGCTGTCAGCCCCTTACGGGGCTGCAGTCTTGTCTGTGTCTTCTTGCATGTTGTGTCTGGTGTCTTTATTGTCTCTCGCCACCTTGCCTCTCCCCTTTGGGAACCTTGGCCACGCTAGGGCTGGACCCCGGCAATGAAGTGAGGCTTGTACCTGATACATTACAGAATCTCCACAAAATAGAGAAAATTCCAATTCTGCACAGTCACTCTTTCTTTTCCATATGCGTACGGATGGTCGTAATTTAAACTGGCATTCCAACAGGATTTCTACATTAAACTGTCTTCTACTTTAAACACTACGTGTTAAACATTACACATTGCATTGTTAAACATTTAGAGCACGGTCTGTATGGCCCGTTTTAAAGATTTCTTCCTCACTAAAAACAAGCGTTTAAACAATAAATGGTCTACTCTAAAATATTGTAGAGACAGAGATACGTTTGGAGAGTGGGCACACTTAACACAGAAATCCGGAACATCAAACAGGCACAACCAGCAGTGAGGGTGGTAGGGGCGCCATGTGAGTGCTCCTCAAAACACGCACAAGCCTGGCTGCTTAAAAGGAATGAATATAGCTCAACACTCCTATGTGAACATTGACGTGTCTACTGCCTTACAGAATCCTCCTAGCTGAGCTGCAGGAACCTTCCTTGGAGCCTTTTCTCACCTACACTGCCTACAGGTGCCCACTGGGCTCCCTGGACAGTCTCGTGTCTTTGTTTAGAATATCACAGTACTTGAAGGCCTGTTTAATCTCAAGTCAGAGCCTTATCATAACTCAGACACCATCCCTCAGCGCTTGTGGGCCAACTTCGGCTAATGCAGGCTGCTCCACAGTGCCCTGCAGGTGGGCTTGGTGCATCCACACGATTTTAAGTTTGGGGCTGCCGTTTTCTGCAGTCACAGACGTGGACTCACATATTCATCATGACTGAAGGCAGCACGTATTTTTATGTTCCTTCTGTAATGGTAATCATGGCAACATTTCCCCAATCCTTAAAAAAGCCTCCTAACAGCAGTTGCATTCCACCCCCTTCCCTAATAGAATTTACCAAACTAGGTGAAATCAGTCTTCACGAGAAAGTGACAAATCAGTGTTCACACAATGGCATAGTAGCTGGGCATAGAGCGTACATCAACATCCCAAACTAAGCACCCATCACAATTATTCCCAACTTGCAGGAAAGCTAGAAAAATTAGAAGGCTTAAAACATAATTATAAATGAAAATAACAAGAAACCAAAGTTTCCGAGGAGCATTTGTTAGCCAAGCAAGGAAAGCCATTAACCAGTGCTGATTACATTGCATTTGATTACAGCAGCCAAAGACGTGTCCAGAGGAAGAAACTTTTAAAGATTAGTCTTTCAGGAAGAATGGTTGCTTAACAAGTTCAGACTACTGGGCTACACCATTCATCAATTAAAAAGCAAGGCAAGCAAGTGTGAGTCATTTCTGGTCTCCAACTCCTGACCTCAGGTGATCCGCCCGCCCCCGCCTTTCAAAGCACTGGGATCACAGGCATGAGCCACCACGCCTGGCTGAGAAGTGTTTGACAGAGGCTCAGGGGAGGATCCTGTCCCTTCCTGGGACATCCACGTCCCACCCAGCTTCCCACACCGACTATGACACTCGAAGCATCACAGCAAGGGCAGCTGCATCCCCGCAGTTTTCTGCACTAACGCCACAGCTGCGTGAGCACCCACAGCCCTGGAGCTGCCACTCACCCTTATGGAGTTGGCACAAGCACAGCAGAAACTACCACGCCCCCAAGAGGGAGGAGTGGGGACCCAGGGCAGTGAACCAGGAGGGAGGAACGCGGCCAGGGGAGTAGGGAGGAGTGGGGGCCCAGGGCAGTGAACCAGGAGGGAGGCGTGGGGGCCCAGGGGAGTGAACAAGGAGGAAGGAGTGGGGACTCAGGGAGTAAACCAGGAGGGAGGAGGGTGGAGTTCGGCCCAGGGAGTGAACCAGGAGGGAGGAGTGTGGTCCAGGGAGTGAACCAGGAGGGAGGAGCGTGGTCCAGGGAGTGAACTAGGGCGGAGGTGTGTGGTCCAGGGAGTTGACCAGGAGGGAGGTGTGTGGTCCAGGGGAGTAGGGAGTAATACGATCCAGGGGAGTGAACAAGGAGTCTCTAGGGGTAGCAAGTTCACACATCACAAATACCTCCCAATCCATCCGCGTGCAGGGAGGGGACGGAAACCACGCAGGACCTGCAGCGCTTTCTCCTCGCAGATGAGGAGTGAGGATACCGACTCATGCATGAAACCAGAGCTAAAGTTCTACCACGGTGGGGAGGCGCTTCACAGGCCCAAATGGGTGAAAAAAGAAACCAATCATACAAGAGCAGTGGATGGAAAGAGATCAGAAATTTAAGCCTGTAACAGGCTTTCAGAAAAAACTTCACCTGATCTGCAAGATGACTGCAGCTCTGCTTGATCATTTCTGCAAATGTCTAACTCGTGATGAGCCATCTCAGAGCCGTTCAACAGGAGTAACAAAATCAAAACGCCAAGGCATGCTCTGGATTTTAGATGGCCTGCAACAGTGTGGAAATGAGCAGCGGTGCCAGAGCTTTCAAGTTTGTTTGAAGTAAATTCCAGTATGAGGGCAGCATCTTCCTGGCTGAAGCAATGAGGTGGGCTCCTGCTCACCGCATGGGAGACCAGCTTTCAGCGAAAGTGCTGAAATCTAAGCAACATTATAAGAGAAATCACTGAATTCTGCCCGAGGCTCCAAGGGTGTTTTCCTCTCTGAAAGGAGCCCCCTTCCGGGACTTGGGATTGAATGACAGCCTTCAATTACGGTTATCCTGGTGGTAAAAGGGAACTCCTCAGCCTTCCGGGAGCTGGGGCCCTCGACAGCCTCACGGCTCCACACGCCAGTGTTCTAAGGATCACACATGTGCAGATAGCAAAGTTTGCTGCACAGACGACAGGTGCTAACAAGCCTCAAACGTCTCACTCATACTTGCTAACCACATCTCTTCTCTCAGCCTCCACGCATTCCACACTCTGCCTTTATATAGAGAAAAACCGTGCATCCTGAGTGCCACAAAGATTCAACTCCTTCTGGGCAGAGGGGTACATCTTTCCGTCACGGGGTCCTCACTCCAGCCGGCACAGGATTTGCAGAGTGGGCGAGTCTAATGTTGATGACACTTTCTCAATATTCCCTTCACACCCCTCCAAAAACAAGAGTAGTGCCAGCTTCTTACCGAGGTTGTCGTGAGGAAAATATTTTTCTCTTATTTGTCACTTTTTAAAGTAATACTTGTGAAGAATGTGACTCTGCATGTACACTGTAGGCACCACACCGTGAACATTCTGCTCTCCCGTGACTGTATTCACAGGTCCCAAGGACAAAACTTCTCCATAGTAGCCATATATATATATATGTATTCACATATGTGAATATATATATATTCACATGACTTCCACTCATCTGAAAGTCACAGATGTGGCTTTTCCTTCATTAAAAGATCCAAATGATCCACAAGCCAGGTTTAATAAACACGTTGGTCCAGGTGGGAAAATGACGCCTCAGTCTCCCTCCCCTCAAAGACCAGGGCAGCCAGGAAACTGCGCTCTCCAGTAAATGACAGCCGGCAGGATTCCCTAAATAAGCAGCCGGAAGATTCCCATCTCGCAGAGCGCGCCTTTCAAGACTCAAGGTGTCCCCGCTTCCTGAATGTCCTACAAAGAACAGACTACCCAACTGAGGACTGAGGCAGTAAAGAAACATGTTTTCGGCTGGGTGCGGCGGCTCACGCTTGTAATCGCAGCACTTTGGGAGGACGAGGCAGGCGGATCACAAGGTCAGGCGATCGAGACCATCCTGAATAACATGGTGAAACCCCCGTCTCTACCAAAAATACAAAAATTTAGCCAGGCGTGGTAGCTGGCACCTGTAGTCCCAGCTACTCGGGAGGCTGAGGCAGGAGAATGGCGTGAAGTTGGGAGGCAGAGTTTGCAGTGAGCTGAAATCGTGCCACTGCACTCTAGTCTGGGCGACAGAGCAAGAGTCTGTCTCAAAAAATTAAAATAAATAAAATTTAAAATGTTTTCAGCAAATAGCATCAGCAACTCACAAATGAGAGGTACTGTTTTCATTCTAGGAGGGAAACACTACAAAGCATGTACATTTTAGCCCCGTAAGTGAATTCTTTGGGCCTTCCTGTGTCCGCTATCAAATGCAGCACATCACCTCAAAAGGCAACGTTCTGTAAGTCACATCCAAGGAGGGGAAAAGTCATTCTAAGTTTTAGCAATCCAGTAAGAACCCGATCCAGAGAAGCCTACTTGTTCCAGACTCTAAGCAGCAATATATTACTACAATGTAATGAAAACAAAGGGATGATTAAGAAAATTTCAATGCTAATAAAAGACAAAAATGTCATTGGATTTATTCTACTCTACACAGAGCAGCTGGGCAGTTCACCCATACGGTATTATCATTGTTGTTTTTCAGGCAGGGTCCAAACTCTGTCAACAAGGCTTGACAGCAGGGGCGTGATCTCCATTCACTGCAAGGTCCGCCTCCCAGGCTCAAGCGATTCTCTTCAGCCTCTGGAGTAGCCGGGACTACAGGTGTGCAGTCATCACGCCCAGCTAATTTGTGTGTTTTCAGTAGAGATGGGATTTCACCAGGTTGCCCAGGCTGGTTCCCTGGGTCTCAATCTCCCAGGCTCAAGAAATCCGCCCGCCTCGGCCTCCCAAAGGGCTGGGATTACAGGCGTGAGCCATCACGCCAGGCCCTTTTTTTTCTTTTCAAGTGATTAATGTGCTTCAGAGTCTCGTAGGCATTTAAAAAAAAAAAAAAAAAAAACAAAAAACAAGCAAATTCTTTTTGTAAGGGAAAGAAATTTGTAAGGGAAAGAAAAAACAAATTTCTTCTTGTAAGGGAAAGAAAGCATTAACACATTTTACATGTCTCAAAACTCAAAACGGAAATGCTAAGAATAAATGTATTTTCTTCACAGAAGCAGCATTCTTAAAGTTCTGTAAAAGTGGTACCATGGACAGCACCACATCACAGACGAGTGTGGCAGGACTGCTCAGATTCAGAACACATTCTGAACAGTCCTCCTGCCACTTTCCTCAATGGGAACACTTTATTCTGTCTTTTATTCAAATTAAGTACCTTGCAAGGGAGTTGAAGAAAAGTGCATAGCAGATTTTAAAACTTCAATGCTTTTCTCAATTTTTGCCACATTCTGATGCATTTGACTGACTACACAGCCAGTAAGTCTAAAGCTTTTTGCATCGATCAAGACAATACTCCTTGTAGCAATAGGCTTTTTCTTTTCTATACAAAGATCTATAACTTAAGCTAGTAAACTGGGCATTTCACAAAGATTTTGCACAATTCCCAGCACAGATTTTAGCAAAATAAAACCGTTATCTTTCCGCAATTGTATAACCAAGCATAGGAAACTGCACAGTTAAAATAATCATTCCATTATTTTATATCAACAAATGAGAAAGTAGAGTATGCTTTGGAAAACAGTATTTCCATATGCCAACGATGAAGCAGAAGACAGTGCCTCAGCCTCATATGACATTTGACTACTGAAGTACTCTGGCCCAAGCCCAGCCCGGTTAAACGGACATGAAGTCAACGTGTGAGTGACCGTGGTGGGGCACTCTGATAGCCACAGTCCAGGAAAGAACAGCTAAATTCTTTCTTCTTCATGGGAAAACCGAAACATACTCGAGACCTTGATTCTTTAAAACACAGTCTGCCCCAGTACTAACCTTAAGCTCCCATTGATCAAGATTGCCATAACCAGAGGCGTTTTCCCAGGCCCTCGAAAATCACGGACATGGTACATACACAACGTTTTCAAACTCTCAATGATGCCAATTTGTTAAATGTGCTGTCATACCGGAGGTCTTGTGCAGGACCAGAAGCGTCACAGCCTGGTCACCTGTCCTGGTGTTCAATGCTTTGTATGTGCAAAACCTGCTGTTACAATTTACTGGGCTTAATGTGATTCAGTTCGTCACAGAAGAGAGCTATGACATTTACTTAATTCCACGCACAGATTCTCAAGTTCACCTTCCACAAGTGACTGCTCTCTCCATGAGACAGCGGAGGGAAGACCCAGGAAAGGCCTGGGAGATGCCAGGTGCTCAAAGACTGGTATCAGTCTGCTGGTTTTGCCTTAAAGGAAAACAGACATAGAAGAAACTAAAAGGGTTCACTACACCTAAGATCACAATGTTCTCAACTTTACCTTAGCCAAAAAGAAAAGCGGAAAAGCAAAACTACTGCAGGCCATGATTCCAGTGCTCATCTGAAACATGGAATATTTAGAAGACAAAGCTTATTGTGAGTGCAAGTAATAGACACATAAAACACTGGTGTCACAAAACCCAGTCTTTGCGATTGCTTTTCTAAAAAGTAAAATTCTCATGAGGATCGCATACATTAACTGATTTTCAAATGAAGGGACTGGTCAACTTCAGGGCATATGATTCTGCCACACACGAGGGGAGCAGTGAGAGAGAAGAGCTAGGATCAAGTGTCCTGAAGCTGTCCTAGGACTGAAATTCAGTTTCTGCCAAAACAAAAACACAGGAGTCTGTCAACTTCGATAGCAAGCTCTGCTTGAGAACGTCAAGATGTTAAAGTTGCAAAGGGGCTTCTCCCTGCTATGGACACGTGTCATCCTTGCAAAAACACAGCTCAGCATCATCAAAAACCAGGAAAGAACACAAGCCTTCCAGACCTGTAATCCAAGAGCAGAAGGGAGCAGAGTCCAAGCTTGCTCGGCAGAACTGACCCCGGAGGAGAACAGCACAGAGGACGCCATAGGGAGGGCAGGGCAAGCAACAGCAGCTTCCGCCTCGCCGCAAGCAGGGCCTGAGCCGGGGCACAGTCTCCTCCAACCTGACAAGGAGGTGCAAGGAACCACAGAGAAGTCAATTCAGGGTCCTTTTCAGAAAGGGGCAACAATGAGAAAATCTGGTCTCATCCACCCCACACCCCCCACGGTAACAGCTGAACTTGCACGTGCGTCTGTCACATTCCCCAACCCCTCTTGCAGATGCTCTTCCTGCACCCGGGTGCCCGTCTCCGTGCTGCTCCTGAGGCCACACCTGCTGCCGTCCAGTAGTGACCAGGAATTCACCTTTGTCCGGGAGAAGCAAACGCAGAGTTCACACACTCCTGAACAGGTTTGCTGGCCGAGAATCTAACTGCACTGTCCGATTCCAGATGTGCTGGTACCAAGGAGAACGTTCGATGTCTGGCATTTATAAACGGTATCAGTGGGTTCTCCTGGGACTCCCAGGCAGCTGCACGAGGGAGGGAGCTGTTGCCCTGTTATCCCTAGCCAAAGCAAGGCTGTGAGGCAAACACCACAGGCCACATCACACTCGAGCACCGACTCTTGACAGTTGCTCGTTCGTGTGTTAAGAAGAGTTCAGGGTACAGGCGTCAGACAGGCCTGATCTCAGCCATGGGACAATAGTGACTGCCCACAAGTCGCGTATCTAAGCCCAGACTTGCCCATCCCGCCTTCCTTCAGGAACAATGCCCACCTCACAGTGCTACCATGAACGCTAAGTGAGCACGTACATACACAACCAAATTCATTTCAATTGTGCTTTCTACCCCAATTTAATACAACCAGGCACTATCATTGAGACTGAATAACCAATATTAGAACAGAAGATCAGGCCAGGGATGGTGGTTCAGACCTGTAATCCCAGCACTTTGGGAAGCTGAGGTGGGTGGATCACTTGAGGTCAAGAGTTGGAGACCAGCCTGGCCAACATGGCAAAACCCCATCTCTATTAAAAATAAATTATCCGGACATGGTGGCACACACCCTGTAACCCCAGCTACTAGGGAGGCTGAGGCATAAGAATCGCTTGAACCTGGGAAGTAGAGGTCGCAGTGAACGGACATCGTACTACTGTGCTCCACCCTTCCAGCCTGGGTGACAGACCAAGATTCTAGTAAAAAAAATAAAAGGTCAAGATGAAAACTGATTGCCAAGGTCCGTGTTCCATATACTTCAAACATAAAGTTCATTAGCTGGTACTTGATCAAGTTGTTGTTTTCTTCATTACAATCTTGTATATCCTTTTAACACAACTCAAAATGTTTACGTTTGAGCACACCTCGAGTATAAGAAAAAATAAAGTGCCTGTATTTCATAAATGAGCAAGTTCCAGTAAGGCTGCATCCTGCTCTAGTTAATCCTTTGACAGCGTAAAACTGAGCCATCCTGACACAGCACTGACACATGGTACAAGAATAATGACCTCCAATTAAATCGCTAGATTTAGAGAACACATCACTATAGTTTATCACTAATTCACCAGCGGTTAGCAAGAGTTTAAAGGAAGAAAAAGTATCGGGACTGTAACTAGAAATAAAGGCAAAAATAAACACGAGAAATTAGTCACATTTAAATCAATACCCTTTCTGTGGGACGATAAGAAAGTATACACAACAGGTGTGCAAGCTGTCATGCTAAGCTGTCACCAAGCTCTCTATGAAGGTGGTAAGAGCGTCCCAAGTCGCAGAGCCTCATCTTCCTATTTAAACGCTCAACAACCAACACCACACTCAGCACGCAGTGAGAACTCTGAAAGCTCAGAGGAACGCATGATGGGATGAAGGGCCCCAGTCCTGCCATCACCCTGCTGCTTATTAAAAATATAAAACAAAGCCCTGCCTTCAAGGTGCTCAGATCTAACTAGTACAAGGTTTTGCTTTTAACTACGAATGATGAAGACTCGCAACAGCTGTGCGAAATGTAAGGCAACCTCATAAGAGAACTTGGCTGAGACTAAACCCAGAGATGGTTTTTTAACCACAGAAGAGGAAAGAACTGAAGAACCTTACAGAGCGTTGGCAGCAATTTCTATTTCTCTATGGTAGAACCTGGAATTTACCTTTGAGACAGACTGTCCTTCTCTTCTGAAAAATCAGATTATTCTTGCAATCCTCCAGCAGGACTGAAATTCCCAAAGGCATGGAAAACCAAGTACTAATTTTAAACCCCCCCACAAAAAACTACCTATGATCTTAGTTGTGAAATTTAGTATTCTCAAATTCCAAATCTGGAAATATTTTGCACAAAGTCCTTATTTTCCCTGTTGACTTGAAAGCTCTCTATTCTTTTGTCCTAAACATCTTCTTTCTCATCCTTCCAAACAGTATCTGAAGATGAACTTACATATCGTTTTCAATGTTAACAAAGAAGATACTACAATTGTCATCAACTGTTTCTATTCACAACTCTAGGAGGGATTGTGCTACATCGTGAGGAATAACACGAGGCAGTAAATACGCCACGAAGAAAGAACAGTAGAAAGTGGACACATTTCCTGATGAGTGGCGATTTCTCATTGAGCTGCTGACAAAGTTATAATACGGAAAGCTAGACAGCTGCTCTGTTAGCTCTACCTCACTTAAGTGACCGAGTCATTGTTGTTTCGGTTCCCTCTCTCCTCTGGGGATGAGACACACCTCACAGAGCTGTTTATGATTTCAGGAACACACACATCAATGAAGTGACTGTTCCTAAAGCGTTGCAAAGGGTATAGTAACCTGCCAAATTTCAACTAGGTTGCAACAAACAACTGTTTCCATCCTACACTCGCTGGTGCCAGCGAGATGGTGCGTTCTGGGATCCCTGCGGGAACCCTATTCCTGGTGCCATAGAGCACACACACATTGACATCCACATGGTGTACGTATATGGTACACTGTAACACGTGTACATGCATAGAGAGTACACACATCCGAACATGTATAGTGTACATAAGTGCACTACGTGCGTACAGAGTGCACACACATCCAGATCCATGTGCTGTACATGTATAGAGTGTACACACATCCAAAGATATATATAGTGTGTACAAACAAGTTCACTACGTGTGTACAAGCATAGAGCATGCACACATCCATATAGCAAATGTACATAGGTACGCTAACATGTATGCACATGCATAGCGTGTACACCCATCTATATACATACAGTGTACACAGGTATACTATAACCTGTATGTACATGCATATGGCATACACATGCACATCCGTATGTACACAGGTATGCTATTTGCTATATGTATACACATGCATATAGCATACATTCTTATCAAATGTAGGTAGGTGCACTACAGCATGCATACACATGCGCAGTGTACACATAGGCACATGTATACAATGTACATCAGTACAAACGTATAAAGCATATACACGTATGCAATAGTGTACATACATATGCAACATGTATATGTATTAGTGTGTACATATCCAGAAGTTTATTCAGTGTGCATAGTGTACACGCATGCTTGTGTGCACATATGTATATATACATCTGCAGAAATAATGTGCACATACCCACATGGTGTAGGTACACAGGTATGTATATGGCATTAAATACATGCATGTATGCACACATGCAGAACAGATAGGTGTCCAACTAGTGTGCATATAACCATAGTGCCCCCACACACATATACACGTGTACATGCATGCCTACAGCATGCACGTGTGTAGGACACATATGAAGTGTACATACCTATACATTGTAAATACATGCACAGTTGAAATACACGTAGTATGGGTACACCACATACACACATGTACATTTATACAGTACACATATACTGAGACCCAGAACGGGTCAGGAGTATTAACACTGCGAAAAGGCTTCCAGTTCTACCTAAGTGAATTTTTTTTCAAACAGAAACAGCGGGAAGGGCACAACCACTTTCCCTCAGAGCTCTGGGCCTGACCGTGGAAGTTCAGAGGTTTCCTAATGCAGTACACATCAGGACTGACTCACGACAAAGCGCTCCTTAAAAATTAAAAATGTGTCCTCATGTTTTGGCCTTTGAGACAAAAGCCTCTTATTTAATCGAGTTCTGACTGAATTTGACTCACAGTGCTCTGGCAGATTCTTCATTTTCTGGTGAGACAGACGAATGTCCCAGGATGAGGGCAATGTCAGCCCTTTCAGGGTCAGCTTTTCGAGGAGCGATGTCTGGCAGAACACAATCCAACACCCTAGTAGGATCCCCGAGCCAGCCACTTAGACACTTTCGGGTACTTACTCTGTCTGCTTGTTTCCCTTTTTTGAATTTAGCTGGGGGGGGGGGAACAAAAAATCAAAACCAACATCAAACAGCCCAAGTGTTTGTGTGTCTGAAAAGTTAATACATCCACATCCAACTTTCTAAATGAGTCACGGCAGGTATGATGGTCACCGAACAGTGGCCACTGTTGACAAAATACAAAGTCTTCTGCAAACAAGAACCAGTTTCTAGGAATACAAAAGTCAAGGGAATTTACTTCACATATTAAAGCTGTCAAGGGTGCTCATCAAAAGTGTACTTAGAGGTTTTCCTTTCAAGTTATTTTTGAAGGTTTTTAAGTTGCAATACTGAAAATCCTCTGGGAAAAGAAAGGATACAGGTATCTGGAAGATTTCTACTAAATGATTTTCATGTCTTTTTGATAAAGTGAAATAAGGTCAGCCTTGAAGTCATGGGTTCCACGACTCTGAGGCTGTGGATGGAATCCACACCACCACCAGACAATTGAATAAACAGGAAGGCTGCACACACAGGACACAGGCAGTGAGCCAGCCTGACTACTTGTCAGCTTCTGGGTCAGTTCTACCCAGTTCTGCCCAGGCCCCACTGGAGATGAAAACCTGCCCTTTAGAAGCCTTCAATCCCCGCCTTTCAAAATCTAATCCTCTTCAACTGAGGCCCGAGTCCAAAAATCTACTGACATCTTAGCACCTGTGAGGCCAGCTGTCCCCCAGCCTTTTTGGCACCAGGGATGGGTTTCATGGAAGACAATTTTTCTGGCGGGTGGTTTTGAATTGCAACTGTTCCACCTCAGGTCAGGCATCGGATCCTCACAAGGAGCACCTCCGAGATCCCTCACATGCAGTTTACGATAGGGTCCCAGCGCCTAGGAGAACACACAGCTTATGATAGGGTCCCAGCGCCTAGGAGAACACACAGCTTATGATAGGGTCCCAGCGCCTAGGAGAACACACAGCTTATGATAGGGTCCCAGCGCCTAGGAGAACACACAGCTTATGATAGGGTCCCAGCGCCTAGGAGAACACACAGCTTATGATAGGGTTCCAGCGCCTAGGAGAACACACAGCTTATGATAGGGTCCCAGCGCCTAGGAGAACACACGGCTTATGATAGGGTCCCTGCGCCTAGAACAGGTATTCAATGAGTTGGCAAAGCCAAAATGCACCGGATCTACCACTCCAAAACAAACATACACCACTGCCCAATATTGATGTGAGACAAAAACATCGAAGTCCTGAGGACCCACACTGACCACAGCCAGACACCACTTCTGCAAGAACCAAGCACGTGCCTAAAGATCACCCGTGATAACCCAGGAAAGCAGCTTTGAGCAGAGACAAACGTGAAGGAGAGGCACAGGGCCAGGGTGCTGGGTGTGCCGGTCTTTGTGACCTCACTGAGACTGCTACCTCTGGCGCTTGGTGTCCGTCCTATGGAGGAGGTAGCTCCCAAATCCCTGCCTCCCTTCAGCGCTGACTGAGGCGGTCCTGAAGTCTCCCCAAGGCCGAGACTGCTTCTAAATCCTGTTAGCTACACACCCACAGAAAAAACAAAACAAAATATCAAGTATGCAGACAGGAAAAGAAAAATATGTGAATCCTCCCTGATTCAACAGGTATTTAAAAAGTAACAGGAAAATTGTGATAGTCTTTAAACAACCACCAGCTATCACGTCCTGTTGAAATGTTTTAGCTAATCAGGAACATCTTTACCAAGCACCTGTGTGTTCAGGAAATCAGTTGACAGATTCCAAATAACCTCGGAGCTTACGACTTGACCCCCACTCACGCGCATCACTTCTCCAGAGGAACGAGCCCTGGACACCTTTCAAATGGTGAGGAACAGGAACAAGGGTAGCTTTCCCTCAATACCACAAAACAAGCTCGACCCCGAGGAGCCTGGAGAACAGCGACGTTTGTTTAGATGCTTTCCCACTGACCTTGTCAGAGCAAACGTTCCCATCCCACACCGCCCAGTGTTTAACTCTCCCTGGGATACCAGCAGCTGTCAACCCTCAACAAGCTGGAAACAGAGGCCAAGCTGACAGGAGGCCTCTCTCCATTCCCTACTGAATTCGCTCAGGACATGGATGTTCCCAAACACATACGGCCCTGGGTATTCCACACCTGGAGAACATTCAAACAACAGACGCTGCAAAGACGTTCCCCTAAAGAGAAACTCAGTTTCTAACTTCCCTTAGGGAAAAATAGGAGGCCCAGAACTTTCCAGAAAATCAAGTGTGGGAGGAAGCCACTCACCTCTGGCACTTCCTAAACCTGCCTTCCCGCAGGTGCTCGGGGATGTCCCCTCGACAGCCTCGTCCACCCAGGACGGCAGCAGGGCTCAGGCAGCCAGCACCTGGGCAGCTGGTGAAGGAACCCCAGGGTGAAAACGCCATCCCAGGCTCCACTTCCCGGAGCCCCTCAGCAAGAAAAACAGAGGCGGGACAGAACCGAGGGCTGATTCGAGGCTGGGGAGCCACAGACCCGCACAGTTTAATCATCAGACATGCTCTTCTGCGGACAGAGCCCAGCCCAGGGGGAGACCAGCAGAGAGACCCTCGTGCCGGCTCCACGAGCCAGGGTCCTCCAGGGCTGCAAGTTTGTGATCACAGCTTCAGAATTTGGTTCCAGGATCTTCCGGAATCAAAGACACACCAAACTGTAAAGCTGCCAGGACAGCAGGGCCCAGGAGCAGGCTCAGGGGAGGACCACGTAGAAACCCCACTCAAAGCACACACGTGTGCATGCTTACTCCACACATGCCACCCCTTCACCCAATACTATACACGCAAACGTATGTATGCACTCCATACACACCCTCAAATACCCTCACCAAATATGATGCTTGTACACACTCCACACACACCCTCAAATGCATACAACACACATGAACATGCTCACTGCGCCCACAGCTGCTAAATACACTCACCACACACGCACAAACGTGACACACCTGCACGCTCATTCCAGACATCACACCCCTCACCAAGTACACAGGTACATACACGCCCAAGTCCAGAACCTGCAGACTCCACAAGGCTTTGGTTTCCCCCACTGTTTCTCTCATCACATGAGATCCACACACAGGTGTCATTTACTGACATCTAACACCCGGGGAGGCCCTTAGACAGAACTGCAGTCACAAGTCGCCTTCATTCAGGCATTCATCACCAGCCTCCTGAAGCCACCTCCTGTCCCCACGGGGAGGCTGGAGACGTCACTGGGCTTAAGGATCCCCAGGCTGACAACCCAGCGAAATCAGGAGGGCTCGGCCACGGCCCTGGAGGGAGACGGGTACTGGGCTCAGGTATGCGGAACATGAGTCCTCATTTCCATACAGTGTCACCTACGACAGCGTCAGGTGAAAGCCAGTGGTTTGGCATTGCTGGGATAGACAGTCCTGGAATTACAAGGGAAGCTTTTTACTCCTCCCCTCTGAACACATGAGGTCCATGGTTCCCTCACATCTAA